>NC_062221.1:113565737-113868768 GCF_902686445.1 Sciurus carolinensis
GAACACTATGCATTGAAAAGGGATGACTCACTTTCCAAAAAGAGAAACTTTTTTGGAAGGTAGCATGTGTGCTCTATAAACCCTCAAATGTTACTGCAAAGAGGAAAATATTTTTTTAATAAGCAATAAAAATATTTTCAGATTATTAGTTCCAAAATAAAGAAAAATTTCTACTCCTAAGTCCAAAATCTTGATTCCATTCTTCCATCTTACTATCAATGTGAGACTTATACACTTTTTTCAGATGCATAATTTTGCTCAATTGAATAGAGATATGTTGATATCTTAAACATGAACTGGATCATCTGGTTCTGTTGCTTCCATGGGGTCTGAATCAGTGCCACACCCTCCTTCAGAATCAGTACCTAAGGATGTTTCCAAGGCATCTCAATATTGTTGGTCTTGTTACAAAAGAAGTGTCCTTTCTAAATTCCAAGTGTGTGCTTGCAAGCTTGCCACTGGTGGAGCACTCAGCAGCCTTTGCCCATAAATGTTCCCAAGAAAGAGATGCACGACTAACAACGTTTTCAACTGTATTATGTACATATTTGAGCCTCATGTTTTTTCTAACTACTTGTGATCTAAAATATAGAATATATGTTTTGAAAGTCAAAGTCAAAAGTGATAGAGATACTACAATTGTTGTAAGAAAAAGATGTGCAGTTAGGGGTCAAATGTTAGCATAGAAATAGACTTGGTTGCAATAAGGAAATGCATTTATGGGCCAAGTTTTCTTTCTTTCATTCTTGGATTTAATGTAACTATTTTCCCCAAAAGACATACAAGGAAGTCATTTCTCTGGTAAATAATCCTTAAAGCAGTGTTTCTCTATTCAGCATTGTTGGCAATTGAGGCTGGATAGCTCTTTGCTTGCAGGCGGGGCTGTGGCGAGCAGCACTGTGCTGTGCACTACAAGATGTCCTGTGGCATCCTACCTCGAATCTTTGCCCACTTGTGCCACTAACATCCCTGCTCCAAACTGTGATAACCAAAATCTTTTGAAGACATATCCAAATGTGGTCTGGGGGACAGAATTCCCCCTTCCAGCTACTATCCTTCCTTCTTAGTTGAGAATCACTGCTCCAAAGTAACCATACCAATCTTTAGAATGTTTCTGACAGTGGTGTTAAAGAAGGGAATTTACATCATTGTCATTTATGTCACATTATTTTAGTTTTACTACAAGTAGTTTAAGGTCAAGGCGATATATCCCAATTTATGTAATAAAAATTCTTATCCAGTATGTCCCTGTTTCTTTTAAACTATATCCCTATAGTTGCCTGAAATATTCACAAGTAAGAAGAAAAATGTACTGATTATAGAAAATAAAAAATTTAATATGGCCAAATATAGCATTTAGTAACTTTGTAAAGTACATCCCAAAGTATATTTGCAGCAGTTCACAGCAACAAAAGTTGCTGTTGGATAAGTGGGTCAGAATTACCATGGGGGAAGCAGAACTCAAAATACCTATGGATTATTATGAGCCAAGTCAAAGCAAGAAACATTCAATCCGACTTTGGAGACACTCCTTCCTGGTGACTAAAGCATCACCAGTCAAATAACATTTGCAAGAAGCACAAATCCAAATTAACCCAGTAAGCACCTAGTAACACCTCAAGTGCTCTGAGCCTGACTATATTTAGAGCCAGCAGAACTTTCAGATCTATTCTTGGTCAGGCATAGCTTTTAGCAGACAAGCAACAAAACAGATGAACTTCAAATTTTACTCTGAGAAGTATGGTCTTCATGGAATATAAAACTAATTCCAGAGCAAATAAAATCTTGAATAATAAACAAACTCTGACAGAAAATGAATAAGGGAACCCATAGTTGCCTTCCAATTTCCTTGGCAACCAAATAAGGAACCAATGAGTTTCAAAATTCATACACACGCTTGATGCTTGCAAATAATAAATAACAAAGATGATAATCACACTGAGACCAAGTACAGATAAACTCACTTCGACTTTCCAAGTGTAAAACCAGTTTTTCTACTCTCAACATTTAACAAGTACAACTTAACACACATACTGAAAGGGTAAAAGTTTGTGGGGTCTTGAGAGTGAAAAATTGGCCCCACGTGACCAGAGTTGTCTACATGGGTGAATCCTGGCTAACTGTATACCCCTGGAAAGGTGGCAAAAGGCTAATGCTGCTTTATCAAAGATTAGAAATATGGTAATAGAGTGTGTGTGAAAGCAAACTACGCCAGCACAGAATGACCTTTGCAAACCAGCTGTTGGAGAGGCATGACTACCCACATCCTTCCCAGCTGCTTATGTTGTTTACTCTAATTCCCTTGAATCACAATCCCATCTTAATCTGCAGTTGAGACCTGAAAACCTTTTCTCACTGACCTGATATTTATTTTCCAACTAGTATTTGTTCTCAGGTGGCATTGCCCATTTTTTTTTTTTTTTTTTTTACTAATTATTCTTGGGTGGAGCATATTTCATAACCACCTAAGAACACACTGATCCAAAGTTGTACATTATAAATAGTTATAATCGCACACATCAAAAAGTTGAAAGTTAAGAGTGGGCTGAAAAGAAAGTAGGAGTTAGAGTAGGAGATAGGATAAAATGATAAAATAATGAGGAAAAGAAGTAATTTTTATGTCTAAGGTAGGAGAGAGAAGCTATTTCCTAAGGCTCTGGGGGAGGTACATTGCCCACACTAAAGGTGGCAGTAGATTGGAAGGCCGGATATAGATTATTTCTTTATTCTTTCCGGTAACTTCTGAAACTAGGCATTCACTGAGGTGTTAAAGGTGTTAATGTTACATACATTTTCTATTCCTAAATAAAGTACGTTGCTTTATTACTACAAAGTGTGACTCCAAATGCAAGCAATAACCTTTAGTAGCTGGGAAGAAATTATTTTCACAAACAAGGGGGCAGTTCAGGGCAGTTTGAAAGAACATATGGAACCCACAGGATAATGTCACTTTGTCACTTGGGGCTTCAATCAGAATTAAATTCCAAAACATGCTCAAGCCTGGTCTACACAACTGGTCTTCAAATTTTGCAATCCTGTGTCCATCCTTACTCATATCACCCTTTACACACAAACCTTTCCACCCTCTTCCTCCAGGCACTTCAGAGAGCTCCAGGATAAGAAATTGCAAACAGATGCCTATGGCCAAGATCGCAAAGTTTTGCTGATCGATTTTTCAGAATGCACAAATGGAACAAAAGAAAAACAGAAGCACACGTTTCCTTGAAATCTCGAGTTATACATAAAGCCTTTTGTGATCAATCCAGATCTGATCGTTTTAGGGACTCAAAAGACTTGGGTCAAAAATTCACCAAAATCCTACCTTAAAAATATAATTTTCCAGTTCAAATGTATTCTGGTTTCTTTTTTCTGAAAATTCTGCCACGTGTTGCTGTTTCCTGAAATTTAATCTGTTTTCTTTATAATTTCTATCATGTGTAATAATAATATGTGCAACAGTTTTTAGTCTGTTTTCACAAATATCCTTATAAAACATAGACATTCATTTTAGAACACAACTTGAAAGTTTGGATGATAATTTGATAAGTAACAGCTACTGGACAACTGAAGAGCATCAGTACACACATATCAGTCTTCCTTCTATTTTTTAATGCAGAATATTAACTTCTCACTCATGGTGTCTTCTTACAATAAGTTTCTTGAGGTCACCAGACTTCAGATGCTAAAAGGACAAAGGAAATAGACAGATGAGAACAGCTATGAAACCATAGAGAAAACATATGGTGTCCATCTTGTAAGCATAAGGCTCCCTGGTATTGTTGACGCTTTCCCTGTGCTCAGAAAAGCTGGAATGAGCCAGCAGGCAATCTGGTGTCTGGTCAGGAGAGTGCCAGAAACAGGGGGTGCTGACCCAACCCTTCTGCCACAGAGAGCCCTGCAAATCCTGCACTCCCCATCACTGTGTTACTTTAAAACACAATTCGATGAAATCCAGGTGTAAATAACATTTCGTATCACAATGCCTGAAAATATTGTATTTTCTTTTTTTCCTTTGATACTTTTAAAAATTGTATAATTTTAAAATTCGCCAATGTAACCTCACCCCAAATGAACACTAATCCATTTCAAGCACCCCAGAAATTTCCTTCATGTTCCTTTCTAGCCAAACACCACTGTTCTGATTTCCATACCATACATTACTGTTTTCCTTGAACATAATATACTATATATATTCCTTTATGTCTGGCTTCCTTTGTTCTCCATATATTTCAGAGATTCAGTTATGGTTTTGCATGTATCACTAGCTCATTCCTTTTTACTGCAGAATAATATTTAGTTGTAGGAATATACCACAGTTTGCTAATCCACCTTCCTGGATATTGATATTAAGGTGGTTACTAGATTTTCTCTGAACATTCTTGCACAACTCTGTGTAGAGATATGTTTTCAGATTGCTTGGGAAAACACATAGGCTATAAAGCGGGACTAACATTTTTCCCAAACAGTGGTAGCATATTATCTACAACAGTGTCAGTATTTGGTATTGTCAGTCTCTCAGCCATTCCAGTGGGTGTGAAATGTTATCTCATCATCATTTTAAATTGCATCTCCCTGATGGCTTTCGATGTTCATAGCTTTCCATGTGCTCATTGACCTCACAATGAGGTAGGATATCTCATTTCTCAAATTTTCTTTCATTAAGTGTCTGTAAAATTTTAGCTTTTCTTTTATTCTTTTTTGTTAAATTGAGCTAATTGTCTTTTTGTTGTAGACTTGCAAAACTTTTTTTTATGTCTTCTGGATATTAGTTATTCATGAAATATAAATCATCAGAATATTTTCACATTCTCATATTTTCACATTCTCATATTTTCACATTCTCACATATTTTCACAATCTATAGTTTGCCTACTCATTCTCTTTTGATGAACAGAAAATTTTGATTTTGATAAAATTCAAATATTCTTTATAAGTGGTTTCCATTCAATTCTGTCTAATCTTTGCATACCCTGGGGTCTCAAAGAGAATTCCATTTATTTTCTACTAAAAGTTTTTGATTATAGATTGTATATTTAACTTTATAATTTATCCCCAAATAGTTTTGTGTATCTGGTAAGAAAGGGTCAAAGTTCAATATTTTTTCTTAATGGACATCTAGTTTCTCCTGCAAAGTTTGTTTAAACAAATTTTCTTTTCCATTAATTAGTTATTTTTTGTATGTTAGGGATCAAACCCAAGGCCTAGTGCATGCTGGGCAATCTTACTCTATCACTGTTTATCTAATTTGCTACTTTGATCAGATATCATTAAAACTATGTATGTGTATGTTATATATGTGTATATATCATATATGTATATGCATATATTACATATACATCTGGGTGCCTATTTCTGGGTATTGTATTCTGATCCACCCATCTTTCTATTATTATGCCCATTCTATACCGACTTCATTACTGTAACATTATATTAAATCTTGAAATCAAATAGTATAAATCCATCAACTTTGTTCTTCTTTATTAGTAATTGTTTTGGTGATTCTAGTTGCTTTGCATTTTTAGACTCACTGTAAAAATATCTGCTGAGATTGTTATTGAGAGTGCATCAAATCTATAAATAATTTTGGGGGAAAATAGAACCTTAACACTATTAAGCTTTCCAACCTATGAATATGATATTTGCTCAAGCATTTTGGAATTTCTCACAGTAAAGTTTTATATGTCTCAGTAAAAAAAAAAAAAAAAAAAAAAAAATCTCTTAGTAATGTTTGCTCATCTTTGTTAGATTTATTTCTAGGTAGTTAAGGGTTTGCAATGCTATTGTAAGTAGTAGTTTTTTAAATTGCACCTTGCAATTGTTCATTGTTAGCAATTAGAAATAAAATTCATTTCCAAATATCCTATTTCCTGAGGCCTTGCTAAATTCACTTATTAATTCCACTAGTTATTATTGTGTACCTGTGGATCACATGGAGTTTTCTATATACACAATTGTGGCATCTGAGACTAATAATGCTTTTATTTCTTTCTTTTTAAAGTTTATGTCTCTAATTTCTTTCTCTAGCCTCATTTCACTAGCAATACTTCAATACAATGTTGAATACATGCAACAACATGTATTACCCATATATATTCCCTTTCTGATGCTTTTGTTTTTATTTCCTGTAGATCCTGGATTCCATGTGGTATAATTTCTCTTTAGTCCAAAGAACTTCTTTTAGTATTTGTTGTGTCATAGAGCTGCTGCAAACAAAATCTCTCAAACACTTTCTTTCCTCTGAAACTACTGCATCTTCTTTTTTGAAGTATATCTTTACAAGTCATAAAATTATAGGCTGACAATTTTTCTTTTAGCACTTTAAAGATCTTATTCTTTTCTAGACTTCATTGTTCCTGATAAGAAAGCAATCATTATTTTTATCATTGTTCCCCCATAGTGATTATCTCTTTTGTCTATTTTTAAGATTTTTAAAAAGTTTTGATTTATAGTAATTTGACTATGTTATAACTAGGTAGATATTCCTTGTCATATACTCTACTTAGGGAGGATTGGTTGCACTTCTCCAGTGTCTTTCACTGATTTTGGAAAATTTTCACCAGTTATCTCCTCAAATATTTCTTCTACCCCATTCTTCATCCCCTGGGATTCCAATTGCACACATTTTAGATCATTTTATTTTATTCCTTAGGACTCACATATCCTCCTTACTTATTTCTATCCTTCTTCTCTCTGTGTTTGACTTTGGATAATTTCTATTGATCAGTCTTTTAGATTGCCAATTCCTTTCTCTATTCAGTCCAAATGTCAGGAAACACACTGAATGAGTTCATCTCTAGAATCATGCATTTTATTTCTATCATTTGCATTTGACTTTTGTAAAATGTTCACATCTCTAATAAAATTCTCCATATACTATTACCTAGATATTATCTACCTTTTCCACATATTGATCATATTAAATTTCCTTTTTAATAATTCCAACTCTTGGAACATCTGCGTTTGCTTCTACTGACTGTGTCTTCTCTTTAACATGGCTTATCTTTTTTTCTTTAGTCACTTGTCTAATAACTTTTTATTGTATGATATAAAAAGGAATAGCAATATCTAGAATAAAACAATATTTTTCCCACAAAAAATGCCCTGTCATATCCTGTCTTCTGGGTGCAAGAGTGGTGAGCTACATCAATCTAGTCTGTAACCAACCTGTGTTTGGAGATTCTTCTTGTTTAGTTATATTCAGTTCAACACTGGCTTCAAATTAGGTGATAATGAAATCAGGAATTTCTTTGGAATGGTGTTTGGGAATTTTAGTATCAGTGATACTCTGAATATTTCTTTGCCATTTTTATTTAGTATCCACATTTCTGAATCATGTTATATCTCTTTTGTTTATTTGTGTATAACCTTTTTACTATACTTTTGGGTCTTTGGGAGTTCTCTTTGCATTTCTGCATGTTGCCTGAATTTCAACCTTGGACCTATGAATGATTGGTTGTACTACCTAAGTGACCTGATTGAGGTCTTCTACCTTATCAGTGAAATAAAATAAGAATCGCTACTCCCATGTATATTGAGGAATAACCTAACACTAAAATCATGCCCATAGGAACAGCATATGTGTTCTGGTTTAATTGGATATGAAAGTCAAAGTCAAATTTGCCATGGAAAATAAAAAATTACTTTTAGATTTCTCTCTCTCTATCATTGGTGTATTTTAATCCAATACTGTTGAATCAATTCTTAAGTCATTAATCTTTCATTTTTCTACTATAGGCCAATCTCTTTGTAAATAAAAAAGTACTGAATAGGTCTTATTTATTAGTAAGGATAGTAGGAGCACTTAATCAAAAACCATATGGATTCCTGAAAATGATTTTATTATTTGCAATTTCCTAGTGTCCTCCAGAATCTTGAAAAATGTGATGCTTTAATGCAGAAAGATTCTGCAAGATAGGAAGCATGTAAATTCACAACTTCTGTGGTATAGCTGGCAAGAAAGGTGGACAGGGAGGGAGAGAAGGGAAGGAAAGAACTGTGGAGTTAGCAGCATTACTTTATCACCTTCAATGGCTTCATTAACCAAGTGATATAGCCATATAGTGTGGGGTAGAGAGTTCCTGTGCTCTATTACTGTGGTTTTAAACAAAGAAGTTTACACTGTTGAAATTAGCTCGTATCCACTCCCAAAAGTACAGGATTCAGTACTAATATGTAATGAGGCTATTTCTGAAAATTGTGCTGTAATTAAATGTCACAGTCGTGCATATATTTCAGACAACTCAACTTTGAAGTCAAGACAGGTCACTGGTAGAACGTTATTGGTCAATGATCCCATTAAGCATGTGAAGGGATGCTCTATACTCAAAATGATTTCATCTTCTCTAAGAATAAAACCACCACATGATCCCAAAGGATGTATCCTTGTCCTCATGAGAACTCCATTAAAAATTAATATCTCAACCAATTACAATAAACTGGAAGGAGATTTCACTTTTATTGTGGTTAAACTTTATTATAATAAGAACATTGCTAGGAAAAAAATCCCAAAATAGCAGGGTATAAGGTCAAAAAAAGAACAAAAGGCAACTTTTCTTCACAATTATCTCACAATATGATTTAAAAAAAAATATTTGTGGTCCAAGATTGCTTGTGGCATATGATTTACCATGTCCATATTTGGAAAGCCCTATCTGAAAGTTAAATAAACTCTTGAATTAAAGTATTTCCCCCAAACTTGATGGGGGTAGTTCACTTTTGTAAATTCTTTTCCTAAGGGTGATTTTTATAATAGGATACACTGAGTATATATTTATATCCTCCATCTTGCTCCAAATCATAGGAAGTAACAGAATAGTTCGTGCCTATAAAAAGTGGAATCAATGAACTACATATTTTGTGGTATTTCAGAGAATGATCTCATACAATCATGTGTTCAGCAAAATGAAACTGGATGAAATTATAGGCTACAACACATGCAGGAGAAGCCTGTTTTTGAGGCAAGAGGCATGCATCAGAAAGTTCCTTTTGGAGAAGTAGTCCAGTCTATTTCTTTCTTTATCTTGGTGCTATAAGGGCTTTAACAACTGACTAGAGAAGAGTATTGGAGGTGGAGAAGACTCACAGTGTCCACTTGGAAGAGAGATGAGAACTCTCCCATTTGAAAGAGAAACTTCCATTCCAAATGTATCCCCCATTCTTTGGAGATAGGTTATTAACTATCTCCAAGGGCACATGAAGTTCTCAAATATCAACGCTGTACATGTCCAAGAAGCCTTCAACGTTTTAAGAGAATCAATAATATGGAAGCTAGGCATAAACAAAAAGAATGAATCCCCTTCCCAGGAAAGAGCTAATGAAGTTAACCAAAAAACAGAATACTTTTAGTTGTGCTTTGAAAGACTTGAAAGAAATTTCCTTCCATAAAAGTATTTCCTAGAGCTCCTAGAATTCAAAAATAAATAAATAAAGACACAAAAATATCAATAGTTAGGCAATAATAGCAGCGATTCATGCTTTGTGGTGAGTTAGTGGGTTAAAAGATCGAGCTGGGGCTGGGGTTGTGGCTCAGTAGTGGAGCGTCACCTAGTACGTGTGATACACTGAGTCCGATCCTCAGCACCACATAAAAATAAAGGTATTAAAAAAAAGATTGAGCTGAAACATGTGGGCAAAAGGAGGGAAAATATAAGTATAGAGGTAAGTGGCGTGAAAGGTATATCAAGAAATTCTAAAGTCTAAATGATAGGAATCCCAGAACAAGAAAGAAAGAGAATGCAGTTATCTAATTAAATAAATACTGACCAAAATATTCTTGATTCTGAAGAAAGCATGGATCTTAAAATTAAAAGTTCTAAACCGGGTTCCAAAAGAGACAAAGATACAGATGCCATTGTAAAATTGCAGAATTTGAAGGATGAAAAAAAAGCAAGCAACTTAAAACAGATATTACCTACCATCAACATAACATTTCATGAATACAACTCAATACTAGAAAGTAAGTAATCCGTATTTTCCAAATAAAACAGGGGGGTGATTTTAAAACTGTAATTCTACACTCAACCAAACTGGCTTCGAGTGAAAGAGAATATAAATTCATATTTAGACAAGCAAAGCAGTGTTTATCAAGCTAAGCAATCCCTAAAAGACTTTAATGAGGCTGTGTTCCCGAAAACTCTGTCCTTGTCCCCCATGCCAATCTGTGCCATTATAATGATGAGGACACTGTTTTGAGAAAAAGGAAAAAGAAGTTTTATTGCTTTGCTAGCAAAAAGAAGAATCACAGTTCTAGAGGCCTTGGGAAAACAGAGGGCTTTTAAAGAATCTATTCAAAGGTTACCTTCTAGGTGTGCCCCCACAGGGTGTGTGTGTGTGTGTGTGTGAGTGAGTGTGTGTGTGTGTGTGTGTGTGAAATTCACTTGTTAATTTGGGAGACAGTCACTTCCTAGCTCTTCTGGTGACATCTCCTTCCTGTGGAGCACAGATAACTCAAGGTAATCTTGTTCCTCTCCCCGAGGTTAGGGTGGGAAAAGAGGGAAAAGAGGAAAAGAAAACACATCCTTTTTTTAAAAAAACAGTAAGGGCTATATTTAAAAGGTGAAGTGGATCACTGTTCACAGATGGGCACCAACATGACTCCAAGAAAGGGCACCATGTATACTAAGTATACAAAAGAGTAGCAAGCAGATTCACAGTAGCATCCAGAGACGTCATTGCTTAGTATCTGTGGGAGATTGGCGCCAGGATCCCCTGTAGATACCCCAATCTGCAGATGCTCAAGTCTCCTAAATAAAATGGCACAGTATTTGCATGTAACCTACACACATTCTCCCATGTGGTTAAATTATCTCTAGATTATTTATAACGCCTAATACCATGGAAATGGTTATTAAACTGTACTGCTTAGAGAATATTGAAAAAAGGTCGCCTTTTTTTTCCCAAAAAATATTTTCAATGCATGGTGCATTCAACTCACTCTGAGAGGTGGTAAACTTAGTGAAGAAGAAATGGAAGGTGAAAGATTCTTACACTTTTTTAGTGGGTACTGATTAGACCTAAATATCAATAGAAAAATATAAATTTTTAAAAGTGTGATAAGAATCTAAGAGTATTAGAAGATCGATAGTTTCTAAATCACAGTGTTCAAAAACTGGATCTTAGAAAAATACAGTAATTTGAAAGGATCATGCTTCTATTCCTTCGCTTATGCTTTTGAGGTTGATGCCAAATGCAGTCATTTTCTGCCAAGAAAGCACTACCTCCGCTGAAATGTTTTCTAGCTATTTGTCTATTAGTGTATTATTTTACAATATATGCTACATATATTGCAAAATAATGCCAAGAATTCCCTGACAACTCACAATTCTCTGAAGCTACAGGAGATTATTAGATCTACCCAATACAGGCTGTCTTATGTCTTTAACTCTCCTCAAGCTGACCAAGTTTCATCAGTGGCTCCACCAAAATGCACTTGAAAAGGCTCTAAAAAGCTCCCTTTCCAGCCATTAATAAACCACTGGGCCCTAACACAATCATCCAGATTTTGCAAAAGTTCAATCCACACATTCTGATAAAAATCTCCAGACTGAAAAACATTCCCTTAGATAAGAAATGTATCTTAATCTTGCAGAAACTAGTTTTCTCTTGAGTTCATCTACACACACACACACACACACACACACACACACTCGCCCCCACATTCAGCAAAGGAAAATCATAAGCAATTTCATTTGCATCCTGTCAAATATGCAGCCACAGACAAAACTAGCTTCTCTCTCTTCAATTGGCACCATTAAGTGTCCTGTGAGAAGGGTGGACTTGAAAGAAAAACTAACTGGATATCTGGGGTACTCAGATATTATTCAAACCTTTTACCTGGATATATTTTTCTTTGTTTTTTGTTTTCTGCTCAATGACATCATTTAGGGAATTTTTTTTTAAAGATTTGGGAGATGGTTAGTATTTTACAGATGTATGCTTTTGAAGTTATCTTCAGGCCATTAGTGATATTTTAGTAAATTTAACTGTTGACTAACTGAATATTCACCTACAATGTGAATGGCAGGGTATTTTCTCCCTGTCTCTCCAGTTTGCATTATTTTTCATGAAATCCATGTGGAATAAGGACAAAAGCTCCACAATGGATTTCATTTAAGAAATTGAAGAAATCAGTGGTGTGTGTTTGGATGTCAATGAAATCAACCTAACTCTCAGTTCTAGATTTTTCTCCCCTGGAAAGGCTTTACATTATTTAAATAAAATAAAATACAGAGTTTGCATGAATGAGGCAAATACTTGGTTTTATCAAATAATACACAGAAAACCCTGTAATGGAAGATTCATCATATATTGAATATAGTCTTTGAGGGCAAAAAAGAGGTAAGATTAGGAACAGATTTATTGTTCCTTCCAACAAGGACCTCCCCCGCTTTCTTGTGCCAAAACATTTAAAATATAGAAAACAATTCCTTTAGAGAACGAGAACGAGGGGGTGGCACTCTGACATAACATAAGGACCTGGATGTGGACTTTCTCTGTGGTAACCCCAAGGACTGAGAGATTCAGCATTATATCTCAGACAATCCCAGACATTGCGATAGAAGAGGAAAGCCGCAACTCTGGATGAGGCGCACTAATGTGTGGGAGTAGAACAACTGCACACCGTAAAGTTTTGTTTTTTTTAAGATGTAATGGAAAGGTGAGGGGTTAAACTGAGAACCAAATGAAAGCACTCAAGCACCTGTGTTCGGTAGGGTTTTGCTTTGTCTCAGACATTGAATCTGTCATGCACAGACACACTGAAACACACACAGTCAAATTCATACAACACAACGATGGCTCATGAGCACCTATTTGCAGCCCAAATCTATATTGCACAAATTCTGGTGATAACTATAAAATAGAGCAATTATTGGCATCTGACTATACATTAGATGCTATTTGAAGTGAATTAAGTATATTAACACAGGCTTTACAATGACCCTATTATGATCAATTTTTTTATCCCATAAAACTAAGGATCAAAGAGGTTAAGTCACTTGTTCAAGTTCACACAACTAGTAAGTGGAAAGTCAAGCTTTAAACTCAGAAGGCGGCCTCAGGGTCTACACTCATGCCCACTATACTCTAATAGCTCGGTATGCTGAACTGCTTCTCAGCAAATTGGGAAATGGCAGAAACACATCCTCTAATTTATTCCTCTAACTAAAAGATGAGAATCAAGACTGGGCTTTTCCCACAACAGGAGCTACTTCAGGGTCACAGTAGCTGCCAGACTGAGGATTTCTACTTTGTTTCTGAGCGAGGGTGAGGACAGTGGGACATGCCTGGTCAGGATCCACATTATTTATACTAGGTTGCACCATGGAAACTGGTTCTCAAAGTAAGGTGGGTCTGTTCCAAGATCCATTTAAATTTTTATGTATTCATTTGATTTAATCTTTAAAATTGTATCTGTCATGCTGTAAAATTAGCTAATTAACTTAAGAGCACCCCTGCACACATGCATACTCCCTGCTACAGCCCTACCTTGTCTTACCAGCCCACTGGGTCTCTTTGCTTGACTAGGAAGCACAGAAGTTTAAAAAGCCTGAATTCTCCCTGACTCTGCTTCTATAGGCTAAGGCCAAATCATTTATCTATTCTGTGCCTCAGCTTCATCACCCGAAAACTATAGGGATTTCTTCCAGGTCTAAAATGCTGATAGTCTTGCTTATTGCATCCTGTGAGGGCATTTCTATAAATTCCATTAACTCTAATAGAATTAAAAAAAAAAAAAAAACTTCAGGAGAATAGAGACCATATTTATCTTATGCACCATTGCATACACAGAAATTAGCACTTAATAGGTGGTTTAAAAATAGTCAGAAATGTAAAATTAATCTTTAAATGTAAAAAAAAAAAGAAACCCAAAATCTCAGAAAGAAGTTCCACATTTGGATCACTAAGTGGGGGAATAGCAAAAGTATTTAATTCATAATTTATACATTTTCAGAGAAAGATCTGATAGCCCTTTTTCCTCTCAAACATTGAACTTTAAAAAGCTTTCAAAACCTTCGTGTCTCCGAACTTTTACTTTAAATCATAGTATTAATCACATTTCCATCACTGTGACAAAATGCTTGAGATAATCAAGTTGAAAGGAGGAACAATTTGGTTTTGGCTCAGGGTTTCAGAGGTTTCAGGATTCCACGGTCAGGCAGCCCTCTCTCTTTGGGCCTGTGGTGAGGCAGCGCATCGTGGCAGGGGCACGTGGTAGAGCAAAGCATTCATCTCATGGAGGCTGGGAAGCAAAGAGAGAGAGGAAGGGGCTGGGATTCCAATATCCTCTTCAAGACTGTGCCCTCAGCGACCTTACTCTCTTCCTCAAGGCCCCTGCTACTAACGGATGCACCACCTCCCAATAGCACCACAGGCTGGTGATCAGGCCTTTATTTTCTATGAGCCTTGAGGAATATTTAAGATGGAAACCACAACATCCATTCAAGACTAAAAGTGGCCAATAAACATACTGGACCCACTTAAGAAAGACATCCTCACTGTCCTTACCCTTTCAGCCCAACCCACACAATAAAATGAAAAATCTAAACACTCTCTGGACTTATGTATTGTCTTTTCAAAAGGTACCTTTGTCTCACCAGTACCTACACTTCGCAGCACTTCTCTCAATTTGCTTTGCCAACCCTGAACTGGGGCACACATACGTACACGCGTATTGTAGCATCATTATCTTATGAACTCAAAATAAGCCCTTATGGAATGCTATAAAATCTTCGAAGTTGTTCTGTAAAATCTCTAGTTCAAATCCAAATGACTACAATCTACTTTGCAACAGATATTTTGAACCTGAAATTATTAACGTGAGCACTCCCTTTTTCCTTCACATTTTGTTCAAGAAAATGCTATTGCCATTAAAAGATCATTTAGATTCAGTCAAATTAGTTTTAGGAAAATAGCAAAAGAGAACCGGGAGTTCATTTCATACTATCGTATTTGCAAATTGTGCCTTAATAGAGTCTTGTCATGCAAAGTCCCTCAACCCTGTCTTGAGGTGGCACTGAGAGGATTAAAAGAGGATAATGGGATAACTTCTCAAAAAATCAATAAACATTTGTTTTGATGTACAGTATTGCCTGCTAGATCACATTTTCATGTTAGATGAAATGTTCTTCAGCCTCTGAATATTAAAGTTTCATGAACTTGATTTTGCTTAAGTTAGTGATGTCTATTTTGTCCTTAATGTGTATTTACTATCCTAAAATGTTAGGGCTTGATAACTTCTACTCAAATCCTTGGAGAAATCTTTCTCCTGCCTTTAAAATATTTCCAGAACAAAAACCTTCTTTCTCTTACATTCATTGCTACAGTCCTTATCCAAGCAAGCATCCCTTCCTGCTGGATTACCAGAGGGACCTCCTGTGCTTCTCCTCTGGCTTTCGCCTAGGTCCACATTCAACAGAGAAAGTCAGGTATTCTTGTTAAATGTTAAGTCAGACCATAAAATAATTCTGTTTAAGACCTTCAAATGGCTCCTCATTTCACCCAGTAGAAAGGTAAAGCTCTTAGGAGGATCTAGGCTTCTGCGTAATCCACCGTGTTCACACACACACACACACACACACACACACACACACACACGCACACACACACGCGCACACACACAAACACACACAGAGTCTCCGCCTTGCTCCTTGCTCACTTCTTAGCCACACTGGTCTCTTTCAGGCAGATCAGATTACTCCTGTCTTAGGTCTTTGCCAGGGTCACACCCAGTGCCTAAATTGTTCTTCCCTCAGATTTCCATATGACTAAATATCTCAAGTTTTTGCTCAAATGTCACTTTTCCAAACTTCCCTACTCTCCAAAGTGAGCTTCCTTTTTGTGGGGCAGGGAGTACCAGGGATTGAATTCAGGGGCACTCAACCACTGAACCACATCCCTAGCCCTATTTTGTATTTTATTTAGAGACAGGGTCTCACTGAGTTGCTTAGTGCCTTGCTTTTTGGGGAGGCTGGCTTTGAACTTGCGATCCTCCCGTCTCAGTCTCCCTAGCTGCTACATCACCATGCCAGGTCACAAAGTGAACTTCCTACTCCTTGTTCTTCCTTCCTACATAGAATTTCATATTTTCTAATATTGCTTATAATTTACTTATTTATTATGGCTAGTGATAATTTTCTATTTTACTAACTACCCTGCTGAATACACATACCTCTGTGAGAATGGGAACTTCTTATGTTTTGTTTTTCTAATGTATTTCCTGCATGATATATGGGATATTCCAGTACATCATAAATATTTATTGATGAATGAATGAATGACAATGATCTATTACACATTAAAAGCCTAACCATTACCTAAATTAAATTTTTCACAAAACAAAACTCCAGGGGTAAGTCAATGTCATTGATTTTGTGACTTATCAAGATCAGGGCTCTACTTCTCTGACATTTCCTTGGTCTTCCCCTCATCTTGGTTGCCTCATAGTTGCAATATGGCTGCTGCTATTCCAGGCATCTTACCTGTGGTCAGGGCAGAAAGAATGAGAAAAGAGAAGGGATGGTTTTGTCCAAAAGAATAAATAATTTCTTTCCCTTAAATTCCCCTGTAGACCTCCAAATGGCTTAAGTTTCACTAACTAGAACTCAATCTCAGGGCAAACCTCAAGTTACAGAGCCTGAGAAAGGGCAACAGAATTCCCAAAATTGGTTTAGACCACTCAGGAATAAAACTTCAGTTGAAAACAGGACCAAGTTCTCTACTACATTGTGCCTAAGGGAACAACATTGGGGAGACAATTAAGTGGATGCCACAGTCACCTACTCATGAAACTTGCAATCTATTCATTGAGCCAAGAATAACACACAGAGAGAAATAAAACAATATGAAAGAAGATGGTAAGTGTTTATGTCATTGAAGGTCAGAGAAAAAAAAAAAAAGCAATGAGTATGAGTTGGATAGTTAATAAAGGTTTCATAGAGAGGCTGTTCTTGACTTTGTCCTTGGATTAGAGAAGCCAAGTCAGAAGGATGTAGGGTTGAAAGTGGGCTAACAGTCAAAGACAGAACATCAAGTCCACCAAATAGCATTAAATTCAAATTGATCAATGGCATAGTCAAGTAAAATGATGGCAGAACTTTATACCAACCCTTAAGGAAATTTAAGCTGTAGAAAAGACATGGAGAAGACAAACTACATTCATTTAATAGCTCCCCAAAGACTCTATGACTTTTAGGGGTGCAGTTGAACACCATTGATCTAACCAATGTTTCCATTATAACAAAGAGGAAACTGAGGCCCAGAGATGCTAACTGATTTCTCTACAGCTACGTGATAGGGTTAATGGCCAAGACAGGATGAAGTCAAAATCTTTCTATTACATCAGTACATTTTTCCATGTTTCATTTTAGAGAGAATATCTTTCCTTGCCAAATATTTATCACCAAATAACAAGATCCCATTATTCTCATCCTGACCTTATCATGTGCAACTCTAGCTGAGTTGCTAATAAGTAACAAAAATTTATTCAAGGTTTGGATAACCCATGTTAAAGAAGAGTGCTCAGACATGTATCAACAAACTCATGGGGGGTGTGGATAGGAATAGTCAGTGTCTACACAGCTGAGTGTATCTTTCACTGTTGATGGGACAGCTGTTGAATAAAGAGCTTTGTTTCCCAGAAAAAATATTCAATTATCAAAAGGGCACATTCATTTGCCAGCTGTACATTGTTAAGATTTTCTAATATTTGAAAGTCATAAAGGTTGCTATACTTAAAAAGATATTATTGAGCATTACTGCTCCTCCACTGAAATTGATCTTTCACTATTTATTCAACTATTCATTCAACTGAACTCACTGAAGAGAACTGCACTGCAAATATTTAAATGGCTCTTGTTAGAGTCAAAGTGAGTCAGCTTAAGTAGGCTGGGAGCTCCCCTGGTACAGTCTGAAGGCAAATATTCAGAATAAAGAGCCCAGTTTTACTCTGGGACACCAGCCTCAAGCAGTTCCATTATCGACCAGACTCTAAATTCACATGGTCTGTGCTTGAACACGGAGATGTCCCATTTTAAATTTAACAAATGAAGTAACTCATGAACTAAGAAGGTGGAGAAGGGAAGGGGGAGGAAAACCCTAAGTCCAAAGCCTGAGGAAATGAAGTCACAACCCAGTTTTCCTTGTCTCCTCAAGCAAATGATTGACTTTGGAGCCAACAATGACCTGCTTAGAGCTATTTAAAGTGTCAAGTGCCACCTGGTTACATGTCATTGACCATGTAACAAAGCACAAGAAAAGAGAGGTTGAGGTATTAGGGGAAAAGGTATGTATCAGATTACATCCTGAAAACTCAATCTTTCCCAAACAAATGTAAATCCTGAGATGCATCTGAATCAATCATTTTGAAAACCCAATAGAGCCTTTCCTGGGCAAGTAGGACTGATTAAAGCAACAATAACTCCTGCTTTGCTCAACTGATTTTCTAGATTGAGCTGACAAAACTGCTCTTATAGAAACCTGGCCTTGCTTCCTTTCACCTACAGAATTAAAATGTCCCTCTGGGTTTGGTGCTGGAGAAGCCCGAGAAAGCCTAGCAGAGGTGAGGCACAGAATCTGAAGGTCTGAGTTACTACCACAATTAATTACCTCTGGTGTTATGATACTTTTCAGCTTTAATCACCTGCTCACGACCAACCCTACCTGTGACTGTGGTTCATCCTTATACTAACACCAACCTACTTAGCGTTCCTGTGGTCCCACACAGAACTGCAGGTCCAGTGTCTCTTTGCCTTGGAAAGCTGGGCAGGCTATGGTCGTGAGAAGAGATAGAGAGAGAGGCAAGGCAGGAAATCCACAGGAGGAAGAGGCATTCCAAGCAGGGAATGGAAGTACATAAGCACTGGAAGGTACATAAGCACTGGAAGCCTAGGTGAAGCACAGAGGGGAGAGTGGAAAAGTTCAATATGCCTAGAGAGTAGGACTGGCAGGGTTGGAGGGGACGAATGGGTGACCTGGGAGGAGCAGGAAATGAGACTAGTGTGGCAGGTCTCTGCCCAGCCCGCTCACCCGCCTTCTGGTTCCTCAGCTCAGGGTGACCTGCGGCACCCCCGCCACTGCTCTGCAACGCCCTTGGTCAAGGTTACTGCTGACCTGATTCTGGTGACTACATAGGCAATATTCAGGCTTCATTTGTCTTATCATCTGGGCCATCGTTGTACTCAAAGTTTGGGCAATAAGAAGAGTGTATCTTGGGTACAGCCAGTAACAGGGTGCATTGTCTATAAATATCTTAAAAATAATAATAAAAACTAACAAAAGGTGGTCAGCTTTCTATTATTGCAATACACCAGCAATTCAAATGTGAGTATAAAAAAACTCCTTTCCAAAACTCTTTTGTGAATCAATACTCTAAACAATTGCTACAGTTACCACTGCATTTTAATAATATTTATATATGTGTATGTTATCAAATGTTATTTATATATGTGAGTGTATATATGCAAATTTCAAATAAGCACACTCTTATTATTGTCCCCTTAATAAACACCCCTGAAAGTGAATTTGGGGAGCTTGCATTTGCAGTCTACCCTAGACACACAGGGACTTGGCTACATATGTTCATTTCAAAAGTAAATTAATAATGATTCAGTCATTCAAGTTGGCTGTGGGCACAGTTGGTCTCCAATCCCGTGGTATACAACCCTGCAGTAAACATCCCCTGTTTAATCAGTAGATTCAAAATAAACAATGACAGTGCAGAGATTGCAAAGACAAACAGAAATTATTTTGATTTTGTCATTTTATGTTACCACTAGGAGTTTTTATTTGTATTTAAAATTGAAAACAGAGAAAGAGTATAAATTGTGAGACGTTCTGTATTGACTTAGTTCATTATTTCAAATGTTAATTCATATTTGAAATAGTTTACCAAATGTGAACTCATTTGAAATTCATTTCTTTAACACATTTTAAAATCAAAGAACACATCAAGAAAATAGAGATGATTACTGGTTCATCCATGAAGATAACAGAAAACAATTTTAGCATATGGCAGAAAGAACCCTTTCCAGGTGTTAAATATACTAGGTATACCATTGATCAAGGTGGCGTTCAACACATGGGCCATTCCTTCCTTCTTCAAACACTCTTTTCTTTGGACTTCCATGACCCACATTCTCCGAGTTTTTGTCCTACCTAGCCTTGCAGGATGCTCTTCTCTTCATCCCTGAAAACCCCATATCGCTCAGGGTTCTGTCCCAGGTGATCATCTCTGATGGATCTACAAGGTTCCTGAGCAATCTCCTTGGCTCCATGGTTTCAGTATACCTGCATGCTGACAATTCCAAAATCTACAACTTTGGCCCAAATCTTTCTGCTGAAATAACCAATTTATCCAATTCTGCAAATATCGTCCCTGAAACCTGACTTAGACATCTCCAATTCAACTGTCTTCACTTGAGCCCATTAATTTCACCTCCCAGTGGATTCACCTGGAAAACTTAGCGCCATCCTTGTTGAAATCCTTTTCTTTTTTATTTTTTTAATTAAAATATTTTTTATTTTCACAGACACATTTTGATTCACTGTACACAAATGGGGTACAACTTTTCATTTCTATGGTTGTACACAATGTAGATTCACACCATTCATGTAATCATACATATATATAGGGTAATACTGTCTGTTGTCATTCTACTGTTTTTCCATCCCCACCCCCTCCCACCCCATTTTCCTCTACACCATCCAAATTTCCTTCATTCTTCTCTTCCCGCATCACCCCCCCCTCATTATATATCATCATGCACTTATCAGAGAAAACATTCAGCCTTTGGTTTTGGGGGCTTGGCCTATTTCACTTAGCATGATATTTTCCAACTTCATCCATTTACCAGCAAATGCCATAATTTTATTCTTCTTTATGGCTGATTAATATTCCATTGTATATATATACCACAGTTTCTTTACCCATTCATCTATTGAAGGGCATCTAGGTTGGTTCCACAATCTAGCTATTGTGAATTGAGCTGCTATGAACATTGATGTGGCTGCATCACTGTAGTATGCTGATCTGAAGTCCTTTGAAAAATATGGAACGCTTCACAAATTTGCGTGTCATCCTTGAGTAGGGCCATGCTAATCTTCTCTGTATTGTTCCAATTTTAGTATATGTGCCACCAAAGCGAGCACTGAAATCCTTTTCTTATTCCACCCCTTTTCCTCTCAGTCATCAAGACTGACAAATATCTCTCCTAAATGTACCATATCCTCCATTCATCTGCATCTTCACCGTCACTGTCGTTACCACCACCACTGCTCACCTCAATGGCTCCAATAGCTGCCTTCCACATTGTAGACAGGAAACTTTATGCTGAATAAACTGGATTGCATCAATAACCTGCTTTCTACCTTTAAGAATGGTATTGCTTAGATGTGAACTCTTCCCCCAAAGACTTGGTCTCCAATGCAACAGTGTTTAGAGGTGGGGACTTGGGTAAGTAGTTGGATCACGGGGGCTCTGACCCCATCAATGGGTTAATCCCTTGAGGGGTCATATTTCATAGCATTGTTGGGAGGTGGTGGAAACCACAGGCAGTGAGGCCTCCTTGGAGGAAGCAGGTCAGTAGAGCATGACCTGGAGTGTTGTGCCTTGTCCCTTCTCCCTTCCTCTCACTCCTGATTTCTGGCAACCCCGAGCTGAGCTGCTTTCCCCTGCCACACCCTTCCACCATAATGTTTCTGCCTGGAACCAGCCAACCAGCCATTCTTGGACTGAAACCTCTGAAACCATAAGCCAAAATAAATCTTTCCTCCTCTAACTTTTTTTTCTCAGATATTTTTGTCCCAGAAACAAAAAAACTGACTAAGACAAATAACTTCCATGGTCTTTATCCACAAGGTTCATGTCAAGAGGTTTCTTTTTACCTTTAGAGTCTCACAGCACAGGCACAGGCTCTCTCTTGTTTCTAAATTGTTGTTTACATTTCCCTACTCAAAGTTCTAAGGAAAATAGTATTTCCTCTACCTCTCAGGTTTGGGTGGTAGATGCTGTCCTACCATACCCTACCAGAGCACTAATTGGCAGTTTGTCCCCCCATTAGTCTATTTTTGTGAGGTGGGTACTGGGGGTTGAACCCAAGGGTGATTTATCACTGAGCTACACTCCCAGTTTTCTGTTGTTGTTGTTTTGTTTTGTTGGTTTTTTTTTTTTTTTTTTTTTGAGACAGGGTCTCACTAAATTGCTGAGGCTGGCCTTGAACTTGTGATCCTCCTACCTCAGCCTCCTGAGTAGTAGGAATTTTAGGCATGCACCACCATGCCAGGTTACCCTGTTAATCCCTATTAGTCTGTAAACAAATCATATTTTAAATTCTAAGAACAGTTACCAGGTCTGTCTTATTCCTCTTGGTGCTAGAACCTTATATTATGCTGTTATAGAGTGGGTGCTAATAAATGTTTTGTTCAATGAATGAATATATGTATGAATTGCTTTTCCTCTAACTAGGATTTCTCTACACCATGGACCATGGCTTGTCTATGGTTTACAACATCATTTGCTTCATTTTGACTTATTTCATTCCTAAGAACTTTTCATATGCTTTATTATTTATAATCACATTAATGATTTATTTCAGAATGTACTGAAGTATTAAAAATGATACATGCTAAATGAAATTTGGCAGGTATCCCCCCCCCCCTTTTTTTACACTCAGGAAGGAAATGGGAGTATTCACTTAAAATCCATCCTGTGGTGATACAATAACAACCTTAGAATTATGCTTTTGGTTTTAAATTCACACACCGACAGAGATGATCATTTTAAGTCTCTTCTGGTTCTAAGCTTCTAGGGGGAGGTGTGGAGTAGATATTTTTTGCTTCCAAATGAAAAGGTACGCAAAAATGACCAAATTCAAAGATGTCCATAAAGGAAATGAGATGCCTTCATCTCTGAAAAGACCTAACTGAAGTCTATAGCCAAGGACAAGAGAGAGTCTCGTCATGTTGTCAGACAGCAGAGACTTCCCTTCCTGCTCATATCCACAGCAGTGCTGCCTCCCTGTCTGATGTTTACATAAAGATGAGAGGCAACTGGATATTCTGGCTGCATGCTGGCCCAAGGCAGAGCTGACAGCAGCAGGTAACAGGCACCTGGACGGGGCTCCCCATGGGCCAACGGGGGTTCTAATCAGCTTCTCTTAGCTGGCAGATTTTGAACAGTGGGTATGTTCCAAATGTGTCAGGGCATATTTTTCAAACATCACTGCAGATTCATTCGTTATGTCTTGCCTTTTTTTAGACCTTGACAATAAAGGGACAGTTTTAACCAAGGAGGGGGAAGAGAAGCTAGTGCACACTGATGTTTTGTGACATGCCAGGAGCCACAGTGAGATTAACCTATTTCTTTAGGATCTTTGGGACTCTCTTATCTGTGACTCCTTGTTATTTTCCATTCCATGACTACGATTATACCTCCAAAGGGGGAAGAGTCAAACTATACTTTTCATGTGTATGTGCTCTGAATTCCTGCATATTTCAAAGTGCATATTGCAAGGACTTTGAGAAAATACAAGGTTCTATACTCTGCTCCAGTTGTTGATATAGATAGGTGTGTGTGTGTGTGTGTGTGTGTGTGTGTGTGTGTGTCCCAACTTAGAATATAAATACCTCAAGCACAGGATCTTATCTTTGCTTTAGTATTCTCCACAGGACAGTAAACATTTGATACTTAACAAATTTTTACACACACATTTAAAAAAGACAAATATCTCTAATATATTTTCTGCATGTTTCCTGGAACCTATACCTACCCTAGGAAGATACTTGAGGAGCAGAATTTGGAGCATTAAAATGGACTCCTCTGTAGTTCATTTATTTTCTACCTAGTAGAAAGCAACATTTTAGATTCCTATGGCTGTGTAACAAACAACAGAAATTTACTGTGGCTTAAACAACTGAAATTCACTTTTACACTATTCTAGAGACCAGACTTCTTCATTTAGATTCACTTCGTCGAAATCAAGGTGTGAGCAGGGTCCTTCAGGGGCTCTATGATACTCTGTCCCTTGCTTTTTCAACTTCTGTTGGCTGCTGGCATAACTTGGCTTGTGGTCCAAAAACTCCAATCCCCGCCTCCCTGGCCACATGCCCTCTCCTCTTACTTTTGTATCAAAACTTCTTACTGCTTTCTCTTACAAGAATACTTAGGATTGCATTTGAAACTCCCCATCTAAAAATCCTAAGTGTGACCATAACTACTAGTTATCTTTTACCATTTAAGTAATATTCACAGGCTGCAGGGATTAGAAGATGGACATTCACTTGGACCACAGTCAATCTGTGACTTGACAGTCATCTCTGGGTGGTAAAGGCCACGTGAAAGAAAACTTCTGGCATGCAGCAACCCAAAGGAACCAAAGATGAGAGATACAGGCTGTGATAAAAGTAATCATGCTCAATAAAAATCTCACGCTGAGCTTGTGATTCAGAAAGCAATGTGGAAGATGTTCCTGACTTTGGAAAAGAATTGTCCTAAATTTTGAGTCAGTTGTTTCAAGTTTGGATTTTAGGTCCCTTTTCTATAGGAAAAATAATACTTAAGGTGATTTTTATTCTAGAAAGCTAAATGAAGTTCATTAGATGGAATTAATGTACATTAATCATTTACTTTATTATTTTTAAAAATTTTTTTAAAAATATTTTTTAGTTGCAGATGGACACAATACCTTTATTTTATGTGGTGCCGAGGATGACACATGTCAGGTAAGCACTCTACCACTGAACCACAACCCCAGCCCCAAATCATTTACTTTTGTTTTCTAAGAATCTGTTCTATGGAAATAATCAGAAATGCAAAACTCAAAATGTGTGTGCAAAAATGTTTTTAATAACATGTACCATCGCATAAAAAGTGATGTGAAGAGCGACTCTGAATATGCAACAACTTTAAAAAAATTTATGATGTGAATGATGTGCCAACATATGAAATCGATGTAAAATTAAGGTTTTTATTTTTTATGTTTTTGGTAGATTACAATTAGAATAGTAGTTGGATTCATTATGCCATATTCATACATATACACAATTTGATCAAGTTGTTGATATGAAATTGTTAAAAACATAAAAAATGTGCATACAGCATTTCAGTGAAGTAATGGCAATATCTGTTTCACTCATAAATCTGTAATTTTGGCAGGGCTTGATAGAGACACTTATTTCTACTAGAGTTGACATCACATAGAGCAGCTTAGAGGCTAGAGTCATCTGTACAGCATCTGATATTGTTGGTGAGAACATCTACACACGGGGTCTCAATGTGACTGAGCTGTGACCAAAGCTGGGTTCCCAGGGGTCAGTCTCCTAAGAGTGAGAGCCAGATAGGAGCCACATCACCTTTTATGACCTTGCAATGTGAATTTTGCCTTTTTCTATTCACCATGCAATCACAATGTCTGACCAGTTACATGTGGAGGGAAAAATAAGACCTGATCTGGTATGGAGAGGCAACGTTCTGACACTAGAAATAAAGTGTGCCTGTTTTTGAAAAAATAGAATCTGCCACATAAAGATACAAGCTATATACAGAGCATAATTCTGACAATATTAAACACAAATGCATAATTGTTAGACAAGTAGAAGAAAGTAGTAATAGCATTTTATATTAGTAGAGATAACTAACAGCATTTGTGTTTGTTGTTAGAATTATAGGTCATTTTTATTCTCTGTGCATTTTTCTGAATTTCCCATAAGTTGTATGAACAAGTATAATTGCTGTGGTTTGAAAATATAAACACACTTTTTGGAAAAGAGACATGTGACTAGCACTTTATAAAATGCTCTCATGTTTAATCCACCTTGTGATCCCAGTCACAATCCAGTGTACGAGGGTACTGAACTCTTCTTCAGACCAAGAATCTGAGACTCAAGACAAACTCATGCCTGATTTATGGTGGATCTGGATCTTAAGTACCAGGAGCTTGATTTCAATGTCTTGTTTTCTACTGTATGCAAGTTCCCAGGGTTCCTCCTTAAAATGGGTGGGAAACTGCAACCCATGTGTGTCATGCTGTAGGGGACAATCTCTTCTGCCATCTTGTTCCTTGCTGTCATGATCACAGAATGATTGATGTGGTCTCCATGCCACCTCTTTCTTCCCCCAGAGATAGGGGTTGAGAGGAGGGAGGATGAAAAACCCTGAAGAAACCTCTGAAAAGGCTCAGAGGAAAGACAACAAGGAAAATAGAGATTTGAGATAGGAACTTTGGAGAACTCTGTTGGAGTAGGAAATATAAGAAGTACAGGAATGATTCTGGCTCCTGCTGAGTACAGGCCCAAATAGTAGTAGGGACTAGGTTGTTGACCACAGTGATACTAAGACAGAAAATAAAAAAGGAAGTGAGAACAACTTTCTCACAGTCAACAGTTTAAGCAAGGAAGTTTCTCGAGATGGATTATTCAAGGAGTGAATACCTAGTTCTAGAAGCTGTTCATATGTGGAAACAGAATTTTCAGAAAGTGGGATTTTCAATCACAGAAATTATGTTTGTTTATAAAATTGATGGGAAATTCAGAAAAGTATGTGAAGAGGAGACATCTTGAAAAAGTTTCAATTTAGCTTAAAAATTCAAGGGAAATTAAATGAATCAAAATGATCACCAAAATTGTCTTCTGAGTTTAAATTTGCTTCAGGATATGTTTAGGTTCAAATGGAATATCCTGTTTGAGAAATAAAATTTAAAATAAATAATAAAATAAACTAAAATAATAAAATCAATTTATATATATATATATGTATATATATATATATATATACATACATACATACACATGGATATCTATAGTTATAATATTCTTACACAGAGCCTAGATGAAAACAATTCATTGTCAGTTATTCTGAGTCAGTGTCAGCAATGCCAAATCCTAACAATTACTTAGTCCTGCTCATCTTCCTTCCAGTAACTCTATAAAGTTTATCTCACAAATTACATCTTTTCCTCTGGACTAGTAAATGTTGTTTGAGTCCATAAAACTAGTTAATTTTAGATTCTAACCTATTATCTATAGTCAGAGAAGGGAGGGCAAATATTAAAATATAATCAAGTAACACTTATATAATTTATAGATTAAAAGATCATTGTTCTATGTGCCAGAAAATCAGGTATTAAAAAGTATAATATTCAATGTTATTCAATATTTCTGGTTTTTCCTTTCCATGTACAATCTATAATGACATTTCCCATCTCCGAAGTGAAGCAGACCAATGCATTGATTAGTGTGATGTGAGAACGGTTAAGTCTTTTAAAAATCAGTGCTCTTTCCCCTCTGGCATGATAAACATTTCCAGTTACTGGGGTCTCCACCCTATTGGATGACAGAGTGAGGATGAGGTGGAACGAATGGACCAAGATGGAGAGCTATTGAGAATATAAAATAAACCTATGGTTCTCCCTGAGAATTTAATGTGTGACACTGCTACATAACTTAGTCTGCCCTGAGCTATGCAGCCAAAGCAATGGATGGTTAAAAAGAATGGTTCAGCTTTTCTTGGGTAGAGGAGTATTGGGAAATTTAAATTATGGGGAAAAAACGATTAAAACAAAGGAAAGAAAACTTGTGTCCACACAAAAATCTGCACACTAATGTTTGTGGCAACTTTATTCATAATAACCCACACTTGGAAGCAACCAAGATGGCTTTCAATTAGTGAATGGGTATCATAAATGGATTATTATTAAGCTATTAAAAAGAATGGAGCTTTCAAGCCACAAAAAGACATGGAGAAACCTTAAATGTATATTACTAAGGGAAAGAAGTCACTCTAAAAAGGTTGCATACTGATGGAATTCAAGTATAGAACACTCTGGAAAAGAAAAAACTATGGCAACAGCCAAGAGAATGATGTTTGGCAGGTGCTTGTGGCAGGTCAAGGCAAGGGTGCAGGGAGCTATGTGGCAGTGCAACTGTGTTACCTGAGGCTGTAACTATGGGCACACGTTACACATTCATCAACATGTAATATAAAGAGGGAACTCCAATGGAAACAATGGACTTCAGTTAATAACATATTAATATGGATTCATCAATTGTAACAAATTTGCCACACTAATCCTGATATTAACACTTCAAGAGAAACTAAGGAGAAGGTCAATGGGAAATCTTTGTTCTTTCTCCTTAGTTTTTCTATAAAGTGAAAAAAAAAAAAAAAAAGAATGCTTTTACTGTGCTAGAACCATCCATTTACAAAGTGAATATGCAAATACCCATAGGTTGTTGTATTGAGAGATGATCTGGTGCATTCAGCTGTGGAACGTTTGATGGGCACAAAGAGTTATGAATCTGAATATTATCTAGGAGAGGAAATGAAAAAAAATGAACAAAATTCTTGAACAGAGGAGGACAGAAGATTCGGGTAACTAACTCCTAGTGATAAAATGGAGGCAGAATAGGCTTTAAAAGCAACATGGGATTTAGATCAGAAAGCCAAGAATATGACAGTCCAGGGACAGAAATAATACTGAATCACAATGTTACTTAAGCAGGTAAACCTGGAGAAATGTGGCTTCAAGCATATGCTTATTTGGTGATCAGAAATGAGACAAGCAGAGAAGATTCACTTTTGAAATGGCCGTTTGAGGAGCCTTGCAAATCCATTCTAAAGAGTAACAGGTAATTGATGAGAATTTAACCAAACAAACAAACACAGGATTGGGAACACTTCCTAAGGGCATTCAGCAAATGAAGAAACATTTAATCAGAAAAAATGTACTTCATTTTGGCAAAAAAAAAAAAAAAAAAAAAGTGAGTTTATGGCACATTTTTGTCACAGCAATGGAAAACTAATAAACACTCTGGTTTCCATCACTGAATCAAATAGCTGAGATAATACTTCTAAGGAGAAGAGGTTTATGTTGACTCATGGTTTGAGGTTTTGACCCAGGAGCAGTTGGTTCTGTTGCTTGGGGCCTGTGGCAGCTCATCATGGTGGGCGCATGTGGTGAAGCAAACCAAACACCTCATTTCTGGGAAAAGAAGGAGGAGACTGGGGTCCCAGTGTCTCCTTCAAGGGCATGACCCAAAGAATTAAAGACCTCTCATTAGGTCCCACCTCTTAAAGTTTCCACCACATCCAAATTGCTCCAATCAGGGACCAAACCATGCATGGACCTTTCGATAGTGTCTAGATCTAAACTATAGCAATAAAGCCTATTATTCCTGTATAGTCTGTGGTTTCACGTCACAATTCACCAAGTCTACCCCTTACCCATGTATGAGGAGATGCTGGAAAGAAAACTGATTTTAAATATTTAGGCTCACAACAAATTCCTTATCTTCAAGAATTAGAGTATGATTACCCTCCATGTAGTTAAGATTAGACACCTTTTTGGTTTTCTCAAGCTGGAAAGGTACTAACAGAAATATAATAGCTTATGGGTCTTTTTATCCTTAGCAAAAATGACACTGTACTGCAAACTTCCCTGTCCTCCAAAATACACCTAGCTGCTTTCACAGACCCTCTAGTTAAATAAATACCCTCTTGAAAATGTCTGCTTTTTTGATAAATACAGCATTGAAGCCCAGACCTGAAGCTCCCTCTTCCCCACAGCCTTATATTGGGTAGAAATCACAGAGAGTCACATTTATCAGAACTACTTGTTTAGGGAAAGGACTATTTCATCTCCATTGTTCCTCATCCTGAAAAGGCTCAAGATTTAAAATCTTCATTGCCATTTTAAAGTATTTAGAGTATAAGAGTGATTTCAACCAATCTCTTGGGGGGTAGGGATATGAAATGATTTTTCCCCCAGGTACATAAAATGCAATAATTTAAAAATAAAATGTTTATTATGATTAATTTATGGCATCAGAATAAAAGAAAATCATATCTATCAGCCCAGCTCTACAAATAAGAAAGAGATGAGTTTTCACTTTCACATCAATTTTTAATCACCCAAACCTGATGATTTGGTCAGAATAGGTAAGTCGTTCCTTCAAAGTCCTCTAATGAATGAATGCTCACACTGAGCAACTAGTTAATATTTGGTATTGGTTTCTTGGATTTCCATACCTCAGAGACCCAGGTTTCCTTGGGGTATCAGAAATAACCTAATGCTATTTCAACTTCTACAATGGTGAGAGTCTTACCATCAAGTCATGAGTTTTACCAAGCTCACCAGGAAAGTATATTCTGCCTCAGTTTGATTCTTGACAGTTTGAGAGAATGCAGTACTTTGGAATATGAAATATTCCTAAGCTAACTGTCAGGAGTGACCTTGAATGCTAATGTCAGGCCTATCCACACAGTGGTGGTTAGAAGAATTGGTAGCTTGCCTGCTAAGGGCAAAGTGTGGAAGAGTTCTTGGTATTGTTTGTAGAAAGGGATAATACAGCAGGTAGTTAGATTTTTACAGGCAAATCTCCAAAGTTCGCATTCTTCTTTCAGGAATCAGTCCCTCTCATCAGACATGTCATAGTAGAGATTGCATTTCTGCAGGAGATTTGAGAAAGTAGAAGAGAGAATGCTTGTGCTAGCCCAGGTAGATTCGAGGAATCAGGCTAGAGGTAGCCAGGGAGATTTGGTCTTGTTTCTGGAAGATGGATGAATCTAGACTTTATGTTACTTTGTTTCCTTCACAGACCAGGGAGAGAATGGTAATTTTATTTTAAATTGAGAAGACACACCTTTCCTTTATTCTCTGATTGGAAATCCATTTATAAACTGCTGTGAATCAAGATATGTAGTAGGTGCTAAATGTAAGGAAATTAAGAAGACATCCTTCTTGCCTTTATTTTAATTTTTGGGGGGGGTACCAAGGATTGAACTCAGGGGCACTCGACCATTGAGACACATCCCCAACCCAATTTTGTATTTTATTTAGAGACAGGGTCTCAATGAGTCGCTTAGTGCCTTGCTTTTGCTGAGGCTGGCTTTGAACTTGCGATCCTCCAGCTTCAGCTTACTGAGCCCCTGGGATTATAGGCATGAGCCACCAGAACTTCTTGCCTCTAAAGAAGGAATACTGTACATTGTTAGCCATTCTAATGAATGCAGTGAGAGGCATCCAAAGCATTTATGGCACTCTGGAGGACTGAACAATATACTTTGCTCTCCATCAGTGAGCCATGGAAGACTTCTTTGACGAGTTAATACCTGTCAGATTTTTAAAGTGAATAGAAGTTTACTTAGCTGAGAAAGGGAACAGGGAGGTCAAATGAAGGAGGCACTTTAAGCAAAGAACATTGCATGACTGAAGGCACCCATGCCAAGAAAGCAGATGTACACAGAAACAGTGAGTTCTTATTCAAAAGTTCTCATTTGCATGGTTGAGGATGATGGACAGAAGGGTATCAGAGGGTGGGGAATAAGTCAAAAATGTGAATAGGCAGAGCTAGAAGGTAAAAACCTTGGAGAACACAGAATTTACTTCCTGAATTCAAATTAGACATCAATAACATCAGTTTCGATTGGCCAACAGTATTGTTTTTTTAATTAGAATATCTTTAGCTACTCCATGTAGATCAAACATTTCCTACTGTTTTCCAAAAGAAGTATTACACATTTTATTATTTTGACAGGCTCTAAAAGATAACCGAATGTGAATTTCATAAGCAATGAAAAGTTACCGGAGTATTTTAGGCAGATTGAACGGACTCGTACTTTGGAATGATTATTCTAGCAATGGTGTCTCTTACAACTGGGAAAGAGAGAGAAGGCAGGCAGGCAGGCCAAGTAGATGCTGGAGCAAGAACAGAGGTAAGGTACGATAAAGCTTTGAGTGAAGGCACAGGAGATGCGCTGAAGCTACAGATGAAGGAAGTTTGCAATGGATGACAGTGGTTACCACAAGAAAGTCTGCTGAGGGCCAACATTTTTAGAAATGAATGAACCTTCCAATAAAGGGAACAGGAAGTACATTAGGAGAAAGAATGTGTTCTGAATTCAAAATTAGGACAAGTTGAAATTCAGATATTAGTAATTGGACAGGACGGACATCCACAAGTGGTAGGGAACAGTGGACAATAAAACAATTAGACAATTAGAAGGAACGTGAATTAAAGTGTGGCAAGACAGGTTAGTATTGCCAAAGACGTAGATGGAAAGAAGAGGGATCTGTAATAAGAGAACACAAAGTTTTGGTAAAAGAACCTGTTAGGAGGTAATACGAAATTAGCAATACGAACAGGACTAGAAGATACTGTGTAGTGAAAACCAAGGAGATCCCATGTCTGTGACTTACCCAGGCCAGAAAGGAAGGTAGTATCAGGACTTGCTCCAATTCTGACACAGGTTTGCCCATCTTCCAAGCTGACTGTCTTTAATTTCTAGTGATTGTTATATTCTTATTACATACCTTCCAGCAAAACACTATGTAACATAGGTCACAACTCTGAAGCACTCTGGAGCACCTCTATTCCCCAAATAGGCCGAATAGATTACAGTAAGAAATTTCTCCTTCAGGGGGCCATCTACTCCAGGAGGTGGACCTGACTTAATAGAAAGGGCTGGGGCTGGGGAGATAGCTCAGTCGGTAGAGTGCTTGCCTTGCAAGCATCAAGGCCTTGAGTTCATATCCCCAGCACCAAAAAAAAAAAAAAAAAAAAAAAAAAATAGAAAGGGCTGGTTGAAGGGGTTCCACAGCCTCCCCACCATGAGACTCATGTTGGAAAGATTATGATGATTGTTTTTATTAGCATAGAACTAAATAAAGTGAAACAGTAGTACATGTGATTATGGAGGCAAAAGTATGTAGGAGCAGGTAATGATGCCTGAACCCACGAAGCCCTGAATTCCTCTACCCTCTTGTCAGACTAGCCCTGGAGTTTCCACCTGAGTTCCCATTTTAGACTCATGAGATAAAAATCCGTGCACGTTGCGGTGGATGGAAGGATCATGTCATCACCAACTGCCTTTAGAAAAGCAAGAAAAGAGTAAACGGCCCTATGGATAAGTGGCCAGATTCTAATGGACATATGGAAAGACCACTACTATACCTTTAAAGAAACACTTTACTGCTGAAGTGGGGTGGTAAAGGCATGGGCTTGTGAGGGAAAATGTTTATTAGTAATATGCACCTGATTAGGGAAGAGAGGAAGCCCTCAGCTGGAAATCCAGAGCTTGTTGATGAGCTGTGCTGCAGCATTCTTCTCATGGCATTACTTCTTCAGTCCCCGACGGGCCCAGTTTTATCCATGTTTAGATCCCGGCACTCCCAATACTTTTTAAATGGATGCCCCCTCCCACCCCCACCCCGTCAAAGAAAGGGAATTGAAAGAGAAAAGCATAGTTTGGAATGGAGGAAATGCTTAAGGTTAGCATTACAACTTTGGTTTTGAAGGGGATTGTAAAGTTATGAAGGGGAAAGAGGATGTCTCCCACTTATTCCCTCAAGATTTAGCTAAACAACTTTACAAAGGTGACACTTGTGGATATAAAACAAGGAAATAAGAAAACTCACTAGATCAAGATAGAGGCAATATGGCACACCAATGGCTGGCCAAGGACTTCAGTTTTATTTGCTAGAGGCAGCCCTTCAGTCATGGGAGAAAACTAAAGTTTTCTAGTGACAAGAAAATCATCCTATTACTTTCCTTGAATTATCTCTCTCAATTAGCTAAGGGAAAATACAATCCTCGGGCAATGTATCTGCCCTATGGCTCTATTCTGCAGCACTGTTCACACAACTTTCCAGAAATACCCACTCTGGCAAGCATATATTGTTAGGTCACTTCCCATTCCACATGCATTCTTAGAGGTGATAATTTGTAAGCAAAAATGAGCAAAACACGTGCTCCAAAGGGACTGTAGAGGCTTCTCAAAGTTTGGAACACATGGTGATAAAGTTTGGGAAAATAAAAGGAAAAATAGCAGCTTATCTAGGTCTTTCTGTCAATACAAAATCTGTGAAGACTTTAAAATGGCTTGAAAAAATTTTTTTAATCTAAGTATACTATTTTAGTTGCTGATGGAATGATTTATTTACTGGTAGACACTCATGAGATGGCACTGAAAGTACGACAGAATTTGTGGGGTTTAATTTCCAATTGTTCTGCTTCTAACTCAAGAGTACATTAATTTTTTTAAAGCAGGGGTCTTACCACAAAGATGTCATCTTGAAAATGCGAATATTACCAAACCAGTCACTAAGAGGAATTGGAGTAGTAAATTAATGCTAGGAATGTTCTACCAATCCTTAAAAGGTGAAGAAATATTAGAAACCTTGTCTTAAAACTTTGTGGACTAAACAAAACAAACAAAAAAAAACAAAAAATGTACTCCTAAAAATGAGCACTTCAAACCTATTTTCTGGAGTCAAACAGGTCAAGTTTTAGTGATCCCAACTGATAGGAAAAGAAATATCAAAATTATTCGTTGATGAAATTCCCACACTGGCATTAATAGGCTTGAAATAGAACCCTGTATAGCAAGAGTAATTATACTCTGTTTTGATTCTTAAAGTCTCTGCATATTAAAGTCAATAACACTTTATAGTCAAAAGTTGCTGATGAGTCTCCTTAAAAATCCCTCACAGGCAATTCATTACTTGATGTACTTGTCATGTTTTCTTTCACTATAAAGAAATAAAATAGTTGTGCACCTCATTCTGATGGTGCAGATATATAGTGAGTAAGGTCTAATTTTTCAACATGCTAATAAAGGTGGCGATAGGATGACTGTCATTTTGAGGTGTGCTTTTAACAGTCCTGTTTCTAAAGGTTCTTATCTCCCAGCCACTGTGTTCTCCACCACCACCACCCTTAGTTTTCTAAGAAGGGCAAAACATCTTTGAAGACCTATTGTTAGTTTCATGACCTGGAAATTTTCTGTATGGGGTGAAAAAGCTGAAACCCAGAGAAAGTCAACAGAATAACAATCATTTCAAATCAGAGACAATGCATTTTTTCTCATTTATTCAAATTCACTGCAGGAAGTAAACACTAAAAGATTAAAAAACAAACAAAAAATTCACACTGCAGTATGTACAGTTTCATGACATCACATGAAGAAATTAAATTTCTAATAAAAATGAAAAATTATATTACTGAGCAGGTTGCATCAAAGCTGGTTGTGTAAACCCCAGATTCTTACGATGGACGGTAACGTGCCTGTGTTCCAGTATTAACAAATACTGGCAGACACCTGGTATAATATTATGTTTCCATGGGATTTAAAAATTCATGAAAGTAGTTGCGTGAATTCTTTATGTTGAAAAGTGGTTGACTTGATTTAAAAAAAATTTTAAGACCCTTGGATTCAAAGCACATTCTTTCACAAAGCTTAAGTCACAGAAATCATGTCCAGAAATGGAATACTGTCATGTTGGGATGAACATCTGATCTGACTTGATAAGACATTTTGCCAAATGCACAGATGCACAGGGTCCCCCATGCACTTTTCATGCAGCAGGTAATCACAACTTAAATAAAAGGTTTATTCTATACATTTGTCCAGACTTGCAACTGTATACATACATGCACAATTTTTAAACCTGTCTGATTATATTTACACTTATACATGGAATATACAGGAACCAAAGAGATTAAAAGGCTTTTCTGTTGCATTAGAACAATACAAAATATGTATTTTTCATTAAGGAAATCACTATTTACATCACCTTTAAAAACCAATTTTAACATCTTCATGTAACAAGTCAATATATATATATACATATTACATATATATATATATAAAATATATACTCTCACCAGTTTACTCTTCTGTACGATGCAGCAGAGAATAAACAGGTAATGCTACCTTACTGATGTCAATGAGAGCTGTAGTACCCTTTCACAAATGACTTTATTAGGAAGAAACTGTCTAGATATCTAAAATAGTCCTTGAAAATGTGTATATGTGCATCCTTGTATCTACATATGCATAAATAAAGTGAATTTATGGATGTACGCCCTTTCTTACTGCTCTGCTTTAAAATCATTTTAAACTCAAATTGGGGGACAGTCTCTAGTAAATCAGAACAGTGTTCTTTGTGGTCATATTTATTTCTGTATTACATATTCTCATTCCTTTTTCAACAACAACACAACCAACCAACCAAATAAAAGTACAAACAAACAAAAAAATAGCAATGCTGGCTCTGGACGTTCTTGTCCCTGACCTAAATGTCACTCCCTTGTAAAAAGTCCCTTTCTCCCTAACTAAGGGAGAATACTAACATTTTTTCCTGACATACACCTAAGGTTCCAGACCTTTCACAATGACTGAGAAAAATGACTTGCTGAAAAGTTTATTTCTGAGTGTAGACAATGAGATTGTCACAGAATAGACATGGAATCAACTATATTCACTGGCCAGTGGAATCTTCATGTCAGAATAAGCAAATGACTTCCCCTCCTTTTGATGCAGTATATTTGCTCTGATAACTATATAATAACTATTTACAAATCATTTTGAGAAAAAAAAATAACCATTTTAGGGTTTTAGATCATATTAGGAAATAATACCCATTTTTAATACAAAAATTTTAGAAACAATTTCAAGTAGAACAATTTCAAATAAATTTCCTTCTAATTAATAGTTTATACAATAATTTTTGATAGGTCAATCGCTAACCTGGCTCACAACTGAAAACAGAAACATTACCTGGTGAATGAACTGTGGACTATAAAACTGAACTTAAAAATAGACTTGTTTTAAGACTAAAACCCCATGTGGCTCAATTATATTAAGTTCTTCTAAAACACTATGGATGCTTGCTTTTAATCACTATTTATAAAGAATAAATCCAACAGTGATTGTGTACATCGTCATGGATATGCCCTTTGTACTTTTTTGTTAATAAGTCAATCTGAGTTTAGTGCCTTTCTTAGGTTTGAACTAAATGTTTTAATTTCTGTCAGCACTATTCTTAGGACAATGATTTTAATAGAAGATAAGGATATATTCAGGAAAAGTTTTCAAACCATCCTGGAATCACCTGAGTTTGGTAAGTGGCCCTGTTATTCCATCCCTAAGGCTAATTAAGTAGATGTTACTCATTAGAACACACAAATAATAGGTTTTCCTGAGATGTTGAGCCAGATATGAAAGTTGTCCCCTCCACCCAATTTTTGTGTCATAAAAAGTATTCTGAACCCGATTTCCAAAGACATAACGGCAATATAGGAATTACGATACTGCAAATTTTGAGCTGACGTATGACTACTGGGGAAAATACAGGCATCAGATAGTTTCTTTACAGACTCATGTTCTGAGAAAAGTCATCAGTAATGGTTCTCAAACACCTAGGGAGCATGTTAAGATGCAGATGGAAGATCCCAAGTCCACTTGGCAGAGATCCTTGTTTTGTAGGTCTGAGATGCTGCCTATGGATCTGCATTTTAAAATGAGTGCTCCAGATGATTCTAATGCAGGTGGTCTGAGTCCAGCTTTAAGAAATCCTGGTTAGACTCAACAGGTACCACAGAAATGGTGAGCATAAACTTTTACAAGAGATGGCAAAAATTGTCCAAAGAAAAGCCATTTTTGCTTCTGTTAAAAAAAATTTCTTAAATAGTCAACTATTCAGGAAACCACCTGAAGATAAATGTTAACTTCCCTAATTCTGTAAAAGGAGTAGTTATTTAGTAAAGTAGTTAAAATACAAAAAATGGAAATCTGCCTTTTTTTTTTTTTTTTTTAAAGGATCTATCAAACGTCCCTCAAGTTTAATCAATTTTTACTAAATAGTACAAGGTTTAAAGAAATGTATATTGAAAAGGTCTGGGGTGGGGGCAGACACATTGGAAACCACAAAACCCTTTCTAAGAATTAAAAATAAATATGTTTTTTAGCAAAAGTGAAAAAATGTAAGCATATTTTTTCTGATTTGCTTTTGAATTGGATAATGAGATGTGAATCATCACTAGTACTTTTTTTTTAATTTGATAATTACCCTTTAAAGAGTTAAGAGTTTGGACTTTAAAAACGTGTTATATGCAGGTTGACTTCTGAAATGCAAAATAAAGTACCCTAATGAAGGCAAAAGGCAGGAAAATGCATTAATCCACTGTGGATGGAATTTTACATTTTAATGTATGCCTCTTATTTATGATTATAAAAGAATTTCATTCATAGGTTACTCACAGTTGTTATCTGGTGCATACAGAAGTGTTAAACAACCAGTTTGCTAGTTCAATAGCTTCCTCATGACATCTAATGTTAAGCAAAAATTAGTATGCATATTTAAACATCACCAGTAACCAATACTTTTCAAAATGAAAAAAAGTTTCAATTATACCATGCTTTTCTCAAATCATGCTCTTATTTATACAGATCTCAAGTTCATACTAATTAGTTTAAAAAAGATCCAAAGCTTGATGACAGGTACATTTTATTCTGATTCCTTTTTTATTGTTACCACATTTCCCAGAAGTCCATACACCTCTCCATTTGCGCCGTGTGGGTGAGAAGCATTATTTCCCATATGGCTATTGTAAGGGCTTCTTAAATTAAAAAAAGAAGCTTTAGTTTCTGCAGCAGGAAGTAACTCTTCTTTGATTGTAACCTGTGAGACACTTTCAGCAGAGGAAGGCTCCCTCCATATGTCCTTGTCCTGTGTTTCTCGGCTGGTAACAGAATTGCCTCCTTTCTGGAGCATGTAATACAGTATTGGGTTAGTTTTGGTCAGTCTTGGAGAGTCTTTTTCATACTCATTCTTATCCACATCTGTGATAACCCACTTAATGGGTCCCTTCTCACTGGGCATGGAACACCCATTCAAAAGCCCGGATTCTGGTCTAGACCCCACACAGCCCAAGTGCTCAGGGAAAGGAGGGCTCACAGGAGATTTTACCATTCCTGGGTATGAAAATGTCCTGTTGTCCATGCAACTGTTGGGCTGAGTGGAACTATACATCAGTCCATTTAAAGAAGAAAGGCTGAATTCAGGTTTGCTATTGGTCACACTGTTTTTGTGTCCTTTCTTTTTACTGTCAACCACAGAGTTACCCCTGTGTGGGGACAAGTCTCGCACACAGTTTTCTGAGAGAAGCAGCTGTTTCAGAACATTGAAGCTTTTACTCTCTCTGGCCCAACTCCTGTGTTCACTTTCGTTGGCTGAACCATGACCAGGAGGATATTTAAATTCAAGATCATTTCTGCTAAATTTCAGCTCCTCCTGGTTAAGCAAGGACCCATACAGTACTTCTGGAGCACTGTGATTATTTGCAGCATCAACAATGTTATTTTTCATTTTTTTAAATGGATTTTCTAATGGCTCAGTATAAAGTTTCCTTTTCTTAGGGACCATGCAAAGATTCTTTGACTCTAGTGGTGTCAGTTCACTATTTCTGTGACTCTTGTCCAGATCATCTGCCAGGTAACTCTCTTGATTCTGTCTCAGCAATCGGCTTAACAGACCATTCTTCGAGAAAGAAAAATCCTGAGGTGAAACAGGCTCTGCTTTAAAGTCCTCAGACATTGGTAAGGCAGCTGCGCTTCTCTGCATGGTGGGAGTCATACCTAAGAACGGGGTGCTCTTTGCATCATGGCTCAAGTGCACATTTGTATTATGGATATTTAAGTCATCACAAGGCTCAGATTTTATTTTCACCATCAATATCTGTTCACTTAAAGCTCTCTCTGTATGTTCCTGAGTACTTTCATCTCTCAAAGGAAGTTTTTCTTTCTTTTCACTCTTACCTTTGTTGGGATTTCCCAGAAGCAACTGGAGAACAGTGCGTCTTTCTAGCAGATTTTCTATTTCAGAACCAGAAAGTCCTGGTTCCGAACCTGCTGGTTGACTACTGAATGCCTTATTTTCCTCAACTGTAGTTGTTTTATTTGACAGCAAAGGGCTATTTAGTCTATCAATCATACCCATAGGTTTATCTGTGTTTACACTTAACAACTGCTTGCTGGGTCTCTGCTCTTCCACTGCCATGGAAGACTGCATTCCACATTGTGCCAAATTTTGTAATAGTTTACTGGCACTAAAAGTTGCAGAATTTTGCGCACCTTCATTGTGGGCTGGTTTCTCCCCTTGCGATTCTTTGCTTTTTGTAAGGTCCATCAAGTGGTTAGAGGTGGTATTTGCCACCTTTTCAGACTGAGTACTGCAGGCATATGGTGGAGAATTCCATTTGATGACCAGAGAATGTTGAGAAAGATTGATGGGAGACTCTGCTTTGGTCGAAGGAAGTAACGGTGGAGTGCTCACTGGCGTAGTCCTATTTGTACTGGGGCTTTCTATTACAGAAGTCCTTGTATAATTCTGAGTACTGAACTTTGTCACATCACTGTGTACTCCCTGAGGGCTGGTGGTGTTTTTTTCTACATTTTCTTCATTTTTATGTCCCAGTAGCAATTGAAGAAGCGTTACTTTCTGGTGTGAATTTAGCTTAGAATTCTTTGAGGTATCATGATCTTCTTTGATGTCTACATCAGGGACTTTCGGATCCCAAGTGTTTAGCAAGGACTGAGTCAAATTATCAAGAGAAACAGGCTGGTCAGATTCTGGTTTTTCGATGCGGTGTTTGCAAGACAAGTCTATGGGAACACAGTTGGAATAAGAACTTTCATCACCGCTGCTGTCATCTGTAAAACTAGGATTGTTGTCTGAATACTCATCTATAGTTGTAGGAGTACTACCATCCTCAAAAATGCTTCCCCTCTCATTCTGATTATGTCCATTCATTGGCTTAGGTATGGTCTGGCTTTTAAGAAGATGTAAAAGCAAACTATTATTAGCAGCTTGTTTTATGTTGTTTCTTTCCAGTGAGTTCTTATAGCCTGGAGTTTTAGGGGAAGAAGGAATAATACCCATTGGATTTTGAAATGCAGTAGCATTACTTTTGCTAGCCACTAATTTGCTTGATGTTCGTGCCTGACCATTGAGATGGCTTGACATTCCTTTTGAGATCTGGAAACTGCCTACATCCTTCTGGCCATTTTCTTGTAATCTGGCCATAGCAGCAAGTCTTTCACTTGCTGCTTGATTTGCATTTTGTGTTTTTAAAGCATGTTCCCGAGAATACTGCTGCAGGTGGGCTTCACTGGAGAGGAGTAATGCTAATTGGCTGCAAGCAACGCTAGGTTTAGGTGAGGTGGCAGGACTAGCTCTTTTTTCCACCATGCTTGCAACAGCTTGTAATCTTGCAGCACATGACAAGGGCTCACTCATGACCTTTGTTCCACTCTGTCCAACATGATGAGGTGACTCTACAAACCTGTCTCTGATGAGGTTTTTAGTTACATCAGGAAGACTGGTATCTGCCTTTTGATCTTTAGCTTTATTTTTTTTCAATAAAGTTTTTAGGTGACTTGATGCAACACCATAGCACCTTAAATCCTTCTCTACTTTTAAAGAATCATGACTGAGGGCATATCCTTGCTCCTTGAGGCTCTGCCTAATTTGTTGTGACAGAGCAACAGTCTGCAGCCTCGAGCTGAATGACTGAAGCAAAGAGGCCAGTAATGTGCTGTCCTGTTTGCCTTTAGGCACATTGTCAACCATGCCAGCTAGCAAAGCTTCCTTCTTTACGTTTAAATTTACGATGGAATCAGACAGCCTCTTCCGCTTTGCTGCATTCCAGTCCTCAGAAGACTGCAACAGTCTGGCTTTTTTGAGATGCAGCATGCCAGATCCCTGGTATGTGTGTGTATTGACAACTGGACCATTACTTTGGCAGGTGGGAAATGCATTGCCAGAAATGTTAAAGTTCTGATCTTCTTCATTGTGCCCAGCAGACTTTTTGTCAACAGCAGTACCTGATCCCCCTGCAGCCTGATGCATTAGTAATCCTTCTAGGTAAGTTAAAACAATAGAATCCTGATGCACATCAGAGCCAAGCTCTTCTCCATGAGTCATGTTCAATAGAAGTGTTCACAAGGGCTTGGTTTCTATTTACTTCAAAGGATGGTTTTCTGTAGGTGAGTGAGATGCAACTTTAATAAGTAAGTGTCAGTTTATCACCTTCCATAGCAATTAGGTAGAGAGGTGCTGTTACATTCTGACCAAGATTTCTTTTGGAATGACAAGATAAAAGGCAGGCAAATTCCAATGCAGTCTGTCCACGAAGTTGATCAACTTCTAAGAAGTCGCAGAATTCCTTAATACAAAGGTTTGTAGTAGCAAGCAGATAATTCTTAGCAAATATATTGCTTTCCCATCTTCATCTTTTGTTCTTCATTAAATGCAAATATCAGTATTCTAAAAAAAATAAAAATAAAAATCATTAAGGAGGGGCAAAGATAGGGTCATGCTATAATACCTATAAGAAAAGAATACAGCATTTACAAAGTTTATACCTGCAGATATTCATATTTAACATGCACTGTAGTTGCTTCCTTAGAAATTTATTTTACTGTTATTCTTAGCAAACTGAAAATCCTATGAGTTAATCCATATTGTTAAAATGATCAAATCATTTCAAAAAATGCTTCAATGTTTTGTGTAACTGTCTTCAAAAGTCTGCCAAGCTTTTGAATTTTCATAAGCACCTTTCTGCAAAGTAATATGAATGTTAAATTTCCTTTACTATTTTATAGCTCTATTAGGGAGCTAGAATTAGTGTCCTTACGTTACCGTACACTTTGGAAGAAAAAAAGTTAAATGTGCTGAAAAAGGAAGAGATTCATGTGATACAGACTCATCTGATAAGTCTGATGAGTGGCTGAGACCAATAGAACACATTCACTTCTGACATTATTCCCCAACCACAACAGACAACCAATATCTGATTTTCAGAATTTTTTTAAAAAAAGAATTTGAAGATTTTTTATTTTGTGGGCCTGTGCAAACTTATGACAGTCCTAATCATATCCAGAAACATTATAATATAATCACAAATTTATCAAGCTACTATAGTATTTACCATGACTTTAATATTAAAGAGAGTGATTCTTAAGATATGCATTCAGACATAACCAGTTAATATCTGGGTCCAACAGATACTTTATTAATACTTAAGTCAATGTACAAATAATTTACACAGTTAATAATAATTTCAAATTCCATTCAAGTTAAAAAGGGCAGTAAGGGCTGTGCATGGTGGTGCACTCTTGTAATCCCAGCAACTTGGGAGGCTTAGGCAAGAGGCTGATGAGTTCAAAAGCCAGCCTCAGCAACTTAGCAAGGCCCTAAGCAACTTAGTGAGACCCTGTCTCTAAATAAAATATAAAAGGGCTGGGGACGTGACTCAGTGGTTAAGCACCCCTGGGTTCAATTCCTGGTACCAAAAACAAAACCAAAAACCAAAAACCAACAAAAAAAACAGTAGTGTTTGCTGGTTGATTCTTGAGCGGAAGAAAACCCATTCAGTATACTGTCATATGAAAACAATACCCAGTCATGCTGCTTATACAAGTTGATGGCACCATCACTATTCATGTCTACAGTGCTATTAGTCTCTTTGCATTCAACTTCTGATTGAAAAAACTACCTATGTCGTTTCTTCTCTTTAACTTTCTGGACAGAAAATGAAAAATTGTGAATTCTCAATTGCATTTAATAAAAATAAAACAAAATTCAAAGACTTTACCTCCAAATTATTTTTACATTCTGGAAAGTTGATGCAGCATTATAAGACATGCAAAAGGACACAAATATGGCATCATACTGAGGACTTGTTTCACTACTATGTCATCTTTGTATACACTTCAAATACTTTTGTCTATTTTAGGGCATTTGAAAATAAGTGATGGATTGATTGCCAAGACCATAAACTGGCTTTAAGATATAAGAAAAGTAAGACCACTAAAATTCTATAACGTACCTCCAATTTATGAAAGGTTAGAATGGACACATATGCTAATAACAAGATACAATGTTTTATTCTATTAAAAACACATTCACTATAATTTTTCAAAAGAAAATAAGTCACATAATGTGATCCTTCCTACTAGTTAGAAATATATATATATATATTTTTTTTTTGGTTTGTTTTTGTGGTGCTGGGAATTGAATCCAGGGCTTTGTGGATGGGAGGCAAGCACTCCACCAGCTGAACTATATCCCCAGTCCTAGAAATATATTCTTTTTAAAAATTCTTAAAAACTCAAGCTACATCCAAAGAAACCCTGATAGTTCTCCAAGCTTTAATGCATTTCGGGACAATTTAATAAAATTCACCTCTAACTACTTAACAATATTAAAAATTATAAACTAAACCCTTTTATTAATTTTAAATTATAAGCATAAAAATCTTTTAAATTTGATAAAACTGAGATTTTACTGGTTTATTAGCATGAAATAGGAAAAAATATTGCTTGGTGAGACAATCATCAAAGAAACCAAATAATAAAAGAGTTCCATGGAATTTTGACCACAAACATAGACAGATTTTAGGAAGATCCAAGTTAATACACAGACTAGTTTAAAGAAATTAAATCTTAAATATCCTGTAATTAGCTTGAATTACAATTCTATATTTTCAATAGGGAAGCAATTTGTGTGTGGCGGGGGTTGGGGAGAGAGGTTCAGGCAGGTACTGGGATTGAACCTATGGTCATTCAATGGTTAAATAAAATTCCCAGTCCTTATTTTTTTTATTTTGAGACAGGGCTTCAAATTGCCTAGGCTGGCTTCCAATTTGTGATCCTTCTTCCTCAGCCTCTGGAGTGGCTGGGATTATAAACATGTCAGCCACCCCACTCAGCTGCATTTAAAAAAAAGTATGAAATTAGGTGTGTGAAATTAGGTGTGGAGTGTGAAATTTCAAAAGATTCATAATTTGCCTACCAACATTACAAATGGGTCCCTATGAGTCTTTAAACTAGTTCAACTATTTCCATTTCAATGTGTTCAAATTCTCTATTTGGAAATATTTCATTAAGCAAAGGGAAACTTTCCTGAACTTTTTATAATTTTAAAATGGCAAATGAAGTAATGAAATTTTACTCAGATAAATGAAAGATGCATTTAACAGAATTACTTATGTGGGAATGCTTTTGGTTGAGAATAGGTAAATAATAACAAAGGTTTTTCTCCTGCTGCTTTTGGGTTCAATATCTTACTTGCAATCAAATTCTCCCTTAAAAACTCTTTTAAATGATTAAACATGTATGAAGTCACTTGGTATGCTATTTAAATGTCTGAGAACTATCTCATGACTTTCAATTGTTTCCAGGAAATCTTCCCCAATTTTTTTGCATTATCAAGCAATACCTCTTTGTGTATTAAGTTTAAAGGGATTTCAGCAATGCAGCTTCAGGAGCATTTGGATTCTTATCCTTACTAAAATAGCAAAAGGGTTACTTGGTTGTGCCACTCAATAGTAGCTCCTATTGGACAATATTACATAGTGTGTATGTGTGTGGTATGTGGTGGGGGTGGTGTGGGGGGAGGTACTGGAATTGAACCTAGCACCTACCTAAGGCTAGATTATTTTATGGGTGTTTTTCATATGAAAGGGTAAGAAAGCCAGAGATGTTTCACTTAATATTATTCACTTAATATTATGAAGACAATTCCAAAGTCCTACTTATTAAACACTTTCTTTAAATAATATAGATCCAGGTAAAAAGAGAATGCTTAGTGTTGTCTCACAAGAATGTTTTAAAATTTGAACAGGAAACACAAACCTAGGATTAATTTAATAGCAGGACATAACACCAAACATTTTACCCAAATGAATGAAATTAGCTTTCCAAACCAAAGGACAATGAAAAATTAGAATACCTACAAAGCAATACTTCAATTTCTCAGAAGAAAGGAAAAGTAACATTATAATGGTAAAGGTCCTGAAGCTTCATTAAAAGTAAAGACTACCATGAATTCTTTATTCAACAGAATCACAACAGAAGAGCAAAAGAATAAGAATGAGTCTGAAATTTCATTTATTAGAACATATTTCTAATTTCTTACAAAAATGAATCAAAATTTGTATGTCTTTTGATAGAATTTGAATTTCAATATCGCAACTTTCTGTGCAGTATTACCTTTATCAAAAGATAAATGTGTGGTTTTATAGTTTAATGAGTATCAAGAAAATGAACATATTTAATAACATTCTGCTCAACTTAGGACCTCAACTTTTGAAATTGGACCTTGAGAGTTTCTTGCCATCTCCTAGGGGTTCTCATTTTAGGTATACAAATACTCTGCACAAAAGGTAACATGGAAGCCACTGACTGATGCTACAGCAGGTAAGGCAGTCACACAATTGCTCTCCAATTGTAAATACCTGAGGTATTTACATATTTTTGCCCAGAGCAAAATTTGCTCCTAAATTCCAAGTTCACCAGCTTTAACTTGCTTATCAGTTGCTTCCATAGGAGTAAAATAGTGTCACTCACAACTGCTATTAAAAAAGACAAGGAGACACTACTGCTTGACTAACTCAAGTTTTCAACATAAGGACACAAATAGATAAGATCACTTCAACTCCAAAACTTTATTCCCATGATTCCAATTTGGCAAACTGTAGTTGATAAAAATGACAAGCATTTTAACCAGAAAGATGACATACTGTCAGAGTTGTGGAAATAACTCTCGCCAATTTGTTTTTTTGTCTTCTTAGTGAATTCTAGGGGAAGTAAGTGGTTTTGTAATAGCCATAGACCTTACCTGCCCAATCCTCCAAGTTATTTATCATCACTCTTTTTTAAAGTAGGTCAAAAAATTTCAAGTACATGTTTATTTAAAAGCTAAATATGTATTTATAGTCAAACTGGTACTTTTGCTTATTAGCTCATAAAATAAGGGCTGTATACTGAATAAAATGCAGGAAAAACAGTAAAGATTTAGATCCTTAAGGACATAGATAAATGCAAAAGAAAGAGGAATAATTGTCCTGGTGACAGAAACAAATATCCCCATGATTGACACAGCAAAATAAAAGTATGTTTCTTTGTTTTGAATTACCCTCACAAGGTTTAAATATATTTACGAGAGATTCAACAAATCTACTACTTACTTTATTCTGCCTTTATAGTTTCTCTAAAATAATTAAATCAAAATTAAATTAGCATGAAAAAGTTGAAGATTTTAAGTTAAAAATCAAGGAACTGAAGGAGCTAGAAAAAGTGATAAATTGCTATAATTTCTATTTCAATAACATAATACTTGCCTGGATAATGTACTATTGCATTGTCTTGAAAACATAGAAACTAGAGTATTGCTAAATAAAATTAATTTTAACTGCAATATTTTAAAATCCAGAAAAAAACAATTTTTACAGAGAATAGAGACAAGATTTATCATTAGCATTAGTGTCTATTTACTGTTTTCTGCTGTTTTTAAATAGTTTCTCTAAAAGAACACAAAATAATCATTATAAATTATTTTGGTAGTACATAAATGTAAAAGAAAAGTGGAGTCTAAATCTAAAACTAACAGCTTCTCCTGATCTTTCCCAGTAGCTCTTTGAAGTAAATGCTGCTTTCTATCAGGTTTTGAAATTATAGTATTTTCTAATCTCTATCAAAATAAGAAGTTTAATGGAAAATATAATGGTTCTTTCTTCTATTGGAATTGTTTGAGTGTTTATAGTATACATGCAGGGACATCCTTTGAGATTGGTGAATAAATCCTATTAAACTCAACTGTGGTTTCCCTATCCCTAAAATAGATTTGACATACAGACAGAAGCCCAAGGTCAAGGTCACAGATCATCAAGAAAGATTACCAGCAGAACTGATGTAACAGCTGGCATTTGATCAAAGCTGCTAGGGTTTTCAGTACACTTAGAAGACACTCCTCATTTACTCGTAGGGTACAATCTGTTTTAAAAATACTACCCCCATCTTAAAGATTTTCATGTACTTTTTATTATAATGTGTGTTCTACTAGTAATGAATCACAAAAAGAAATTCTGAATTTTTATGTATGTCTATGTATATATGTATGCATACCATGCACATCTGCGTATTTGTTAGAAGTGGTCTTTGCCATGTTGTAATTTTGAAATTAATGTAATTTGCAGGTCCCTATATAAACCATACTCCCACACATCTTTAAGCCTGTGCTCCACTTGAGGTTGAAATTAATAGTATGTTATGAATTCTAAATAATATGTTATAAATTAATAGTATGTTATAAATTCTTCCTAAACATACAGATTTAACTGCAAAAGTACTGCTTTAATCAGAAAAGTTTTATACTGCATCCATAGTCTTTTATGACAATTTCCAAGTCATAGACAAAGGGAAAGAAGCTTCAGTTATCAGCAAGAGCAACAAAAGTGATTTTTAATTGACTATATTATTGAAGAGTTCAATTATCTAATAAAACCATCCTTTGTTTCAGTGTTCAAACAAGATAATGAACTTATTTTAAATTGCATTGTATTATAAATGTTCTTGTTGAAGCATTCTGATCAAAACACCAGTTCTGTTTTTCTTTTTCTCCTGATGCTGGGGATAGGATTCAGAGTTTCACCCATTTCAGGCAAATGCTCTATTACTGAGCTACATCCCCAGATCTAAGAAACCATTTTAAGGATGAATAATGCTGTCAGGGCAAATATATACTATAAAAGCTTTCCTTGTTAAACAACTACTATGGCTTTATATAATTTGCAAATTATTTATGATACATGGACATGTAAATGTTCTCAAATAAAAAAGGGAAAATATCAAATCAAATTACCAAATTAAATATCATTAAGAATATAACTTTTTTACTATGAAAAAGTGATTGTGGGTATAGTGAAATTACCAAAAATGGATGATAATTTGTACATTAAACTTTGATCAGAAACTCCATTGAAATTCTTTTTGAAAACAAACAGAATTCTTCATAAAATATACTATTAAAGTCTTTAGAGAAATCACTTATCAATTGACAAAAATATTCTTTACTTGCCATCTGGATGAAAATGCTGACTTGCTATGAATGGACCATGTACCCTGATTTGATTTTCCAGAAATGACAAACATTATGTGACATCACTCTTGCCAGTACTGGCTCAAAACACAAAAATTTTTAGATTCAAACTTTCAGCAGGATGTGGAAGATAATTCTCTCTACAGACACAATCCATGGACAAACAGCCGCAGCAAAAATATCTATAAAGGGAAGAAGTCAATAAATATGACAAGGTCCCATTGTGGATAATTAATAAACAAAAACAAATAATATATGCACGAGTTCTGTCTCTTTAAATATTAACAGCTAACATTAAAATATGCCCTTCAACTAGGAAGATAAAGCTACTGGCACACCATCACTGGGCCATTACTTTAAATGGTTTCACATATATTTAAGAAATTTCCATGCATACTTGCCCCTGACCTCTTTTGCTCACCTGTGCATATAACCAAGTGTTTGGAGTAATAATATCAGTTTAAATGAAGCCAGTAACTGCTAATCAGAGATACAGCTTTGCTGCTCTGCAAGTCTGACACGATCACTTCCTGCAGCAGTGACAGCTTGCCACAGGCCTTACCATGGCACCCATGACACAGAGATACAGTTGAGGTAGTAGCAAGCTTAAGAAGAGGACTCCAGTGAACTGGAGAAGAAACAGGAACAGCAGACATCAAAGTAACACAGGTCAGGGCTTTTCTGACTTACTGGACCCAAAATATTTCAGAACAACATTTTATCGAACACTTAAAATCATCAAAAACAAATATTTAATATCTACTATTAATATCATTTAATAAAGTTAAATTGTTTTAATACTAAAGAATTATATACTCTAGCTTTATAGGAACCTTGCATCACTTTTCCAGGTTGGTTTGTTTATTGAGAAAGAATAATGATGTGTGCAAATATACATATACACTATACTGATCAATTCACTGCTTAGTAGTTTAACTCAATATCAATTATTTAAATCTTTGTAGCCATTTCTATCTGTTTATATTTTGTTTTGTGGTTTGCTCTGTACTGTGCTTTCAATTATAGCATTTATATAAAATGAATATTTTTATATCTAAATTCTTATAATGATAAATGAGGATATAAGTAAGAAAGTAGGAGAGAAAACATGTAATACAGACAGAAAAGTAAAGAATTGTCTATTTTTTAGCCTTCCTCCCATTTGTCCATCTAATTCCTACTGTTATCATCATTTGATGAAATATATCAGAATTAACAATGCTTGGAGAATGATATATTAAATCCCATTTACTTACAATCAAGCCAAAAAACTAAGATACATCCTTTTCATTTTTGAAACCTCAGCTGAGGATGCATACCCCCTCTTCAGGTAGCATTCCCCAAATTACAGACTAGGGGCAGGTTCTCTGTGCCTCTATAGCATTTAGGGGATCTTTCAATCATCCTTACAAAAGTGTATTTTGGTTTTTGTCTGCCTGCCTCCTGACTACAGTGTAAACTCCTCATGGTCAAGCATTATGTCTTTGTCATCTTTACTTTCCAGGACTAGACGAGGTAACAAGTTAATTACTCTTGGAAGTTTTTGTCATCTGTAAGTACACAAAAATGAATACTTATTTCATACAACCATCTGGGGAAATGTACATATTCATACTCATACAGTTTGGGCACAGGACAGTGCCAATAAGGGTTAGCTCTTGTTCAAAGAATTTGCTCTGTACTTGTACAACTGTAACAATATAAAATTCTTTCTTGTACAGAGCTATAATGTCTCTTTGGTCTGATCACTGGTCCTTACAAAACAAGAAAAACCCTTCAGTTATCTTTCAAACATTACAACACAGGTGCCACATTCCACTGACTGGCTCTCTCACCATGGTAAGGTCTAGATAAGACAGTTAAAACCCATCCTTGACAGGAGCCTAGCAAAGGGCAAACAAAGGAAGACAATGTTCCTGGGTCAGTATGTGATAGGTGCTGCAAAGATACAAACTGTTGTGAATAAAACCTCCTAGAGCTCCCTGCACAGAATACTGACTCCTACTAAGTGTATGTGCACTTAGAAAGCTCTGCCTTTTCATGGTGCTTTAAACCTTACCCCTTCCTCAAATGAAATACCAGGATATATTTTCTTTGATTCTCCTCATTACCAAATAAGGGCACTAACAGAACAACTAAGTGACTGGCTAATCATCCAGTAAGTAGCTGATCCAAAACCAAATCAAGATCTTCTGAATTTTAGCCTTTCCTATTAAATTGTCACAGACAATAATAAAAATGGATTTGAAAACATTTAGTAGATCACACACTTTTGGAGCACTCTGAAAATTTTCTATTACTTTTCATACTCTAAAATTTTGTCTCTGCTCTTTTAAGTCTCTTGTTTTTATTAGAAAGGCCACAAAGTACAGTAGTTCAAGAACAATCTCTGGATTCCTGACATTTCAATCAGCAATGCATGACTTTGGTCAATTCACTTTTCCATTCTGGGACTCAATTTCTTTAGCTGTAAAAGTAGAAAAATAATATTACCCCATAAAGCTATTTTATTAAATGAAATGTATATATAAAACACTTCGTATAATATCTAGCATTTTCTAAGCACTTAATGAAAGTATTCTGTTATTTATAGACATAGAACTAGACCAGAGAGTTTTCTTAACATTTTTTAGCTTGCTTGTCACTCTATATGTTCCATGATGGTTAAGACTATTTTTGTCTTTGTATTTCAGTATTTCAGAGGTACTGAAAATTATCTGTTAAGTATTTTAGCATATTTTATGTATAAGGTTAAAAAAAAAAGTTTGGGCATGTGAAATAATTTACTTAAACTAACTAAATCTTTAATTTTATAATCTTGTAACACTGGACTGTGGGAAGCCGTCCTTATTTAGCAGAATCAGACTAGGTTGAGTCATGTGACACAGAGGCCTGGCTTCTAGGGACTGCTGGGAAGTATGTGGCGCTGTGTGAGAGTGGTTCCCTGTCTCCTTCTGGAATTTTCCCCCTAAGAGAATGGCTCCCCTAACTCCACCCTATCCTGTCCATCACAGAAGAAGCTCCTCCCAGTCCTTGCCCCCTTTTACCTGCATATTATAAATAAAGGAGAGTTGGACGACTCGGTTGTTGTAAAGAGGCCAGAACTGGTAGGGCCAGACTGGTCACACCCTCTCTCATAAAAAGAGTATTGGCTCTCAAGTGTTTATTTAGTAGATAAGGTTTTTGGGTGATAGATAGAAAAACCGACAACATCCTCCTCTTGCAGTTAACCCTTTCCTCCTCCACGCAGGATGTGGCAGAGAGGATCCTGACACTGGATCACTTAAAGCATAGAATAATTTCAAAGAACCTGTTCCCTGACCTTCAGGGAACTGGACCAACTTTGTGAACCTAACTGAAATGGACCAGTCATCTCTGCTCCTAGGACCTGGAATTCTAAGAAAGACAGAAGACTTCATTAAGGGTGGCCATAATGAGACATTTCATAGGCAGGATACAGAGGAATCAGTATGCTCAGAGAGGAGAAGAAAGCAGTGAGAAGCAGAGATGAAGAGGGTCAATGAAAGATAGAAGGGCAGTGAGGAAATGGTGAATGAGGGGTTTCGAGGAGGTACAGAGCACACCTGCCACTGGGTTCCTGAAGGGGCTGCTGCATACCTCTATTAAATCCCCTGGTACTTGAGCTTGCTTGAGGGGGCTTCTGACCATGTCATCATAACATCACTATGATTCTGTGCTCACAAAGTGTATGCTAAACTGCACCTTTTATTCATGGTCCCAAGGAACTCTGTATATATCAATGCTCTTTTTTCTCATTTTTTTCTATAGTAAACTTCATCCTATGTATGGTTAAAGAGCAACATGTATCTCTGATTTTCAAAGGAGATAGGCTAACACATGAAGAGGTAAGTAAGTTGCCCAAGGTCATACTTAAGTTTGTAGGGGCAGAGCTGATAACAGAATTTCAGATTTCTTATTCCCAGGGGCCTGCACTAACCAATAAACCAGCTGCTTCCCTTGATGGAACTAAAGTATGTCAATTATCCAAACTGTGTAGGAAACATTGACCAAAACAGGGGTTAATTGGACATTGGTTGTTTTAATTCCATAATCAGCTCTTTCCCTGAGCTACCCTGGGAGTGAATAACATATCTTTTGCAGGAATGGGAAGGAGGCCAGCACAGGCCATCTGGCTGAATATGTCCTTTCGTCAAGTTATCCCTACAGCTGTGTGAAACTTACTGATGTTGAAGAACTTGACGGTTTAAATTGTTTTACTATTTTCTCTCTATTCTATTAAATTTAAAAGTCAATAAATCTTTATTTCCAATATTAGTCAGGCAGTTTCACTGACTGTGAAGTTACTGTACATACATGAATAGAAATACTGTTGCATGTGCGCATGTGTGAACACAGGGACAAGTGGGTGCTGGGAGATGCAGCCTGAAATGTTTGGATGTTAAAAAAAAAAAAGTCTCATATTCAAAAGGAGGGCAATTCAGACTATGGTCAACAGAAAAAAAACACAAAAACTCAATTCTTTCCACATGGAATCTAAAACAAAAAAAATAGTCTTCCCATCAATCAAGGAAAAGATGAGCCATAACATAGCACAAGTATTCTATTTTTTTACTTCTCCCACTTCAGAATTTTGCTAAATGACAACAAATCTGGACCACTAAATTCAAGAGTACTTCTTTGTACATCAGAATCAGGTGCACATTCATCAAGTGGGTTCAAAGCATGATTTTAGTATCATTAGCCTAAGAACACTCCAGCCCAAAAAGCACTCATTTTTTCCCTTGCATTCCTTCTTGCTTCCTGATTTCTTCCTCTTCTTATTTTCCATCTTTCAATTCTCAAGGCTTAAATTAATTCTACCTATCTAACTTATGAACTGAATATGAACACTTTGGGTATTCAGAACCACAAAAGATCCTGACTGTGACATGAAGGCCACATTCTTTATGTTGAGAATGGTACAGTAGGGTGAGATGGGTGACTGCACTTAAACAATACCAGGGTTAATGCCCAACTGTGAATCAGAGCTGGTTGTACATGCTGTAGATGATGAACCTTGAACAAGTTCAAGAGAACCTTGAGAATGATGGATTAAAGAAAAGCAAACTCAGAGGGAATATCCTTACCTAACATGCAACCTCAGTACTATGTCTATTAATTAGAAGAAAAGGGTCCATGTGAGGAAGCAAGAGCAAGAACCTGACAAGAGGTGATTACATCTTAAGGGAGATGCTAGTATTGAAGTTGTATGTGAGCAGATATGGGAAATGAATTCCTAAGTGAAACCCAGCACAAAGAGTGGGTGAATGCTATAAGTTAGCTAGCAAACAAAGAGCAGATATTACTTTCTCAGAGGGCTAGATAACAAAATATTAGATAAGTGGATCCTGAATCAGCTAACTTCTACCATCCCTAGTCAAATATGCTCCTAATTCTAGTGGAAATGTGCATAGCATGTAACAGTAAGCAGCCTGCAGTCAGACTAGAGTGAAAGTTTTCAGTGAGGTTTAGAAGATAACCCTGGATCAGTTGAGATCAGTGCTTCTCGTTTCTTTTCATGCTATAAACTGAGTTTTCACATCTCCAATTCTTCTTAAACTCTGGCAGATCCTGATCCTAGATTACAGCCCTGGTCCAAAATGTTTTAACAATTGCCTAAAGGAAGAAGTCAGAAATAATAATTATTCTGCGGTGGAACAATCAAGAAAAAAAGGCAGGAGTTTCTACTCCTATAGTTCTGCTTCTCACTCAGTTCTTTCCTCTTGTTATTAACAGGACCAGGATAGGATCAAAAGAGGAAGGATGAAATCTGGCCATGTGGTCCAACTCTCAGCACTCGGGGGATGTGAAGGATTTTTAAGAAAAATAAATAAATAAAAAGCATGTGATTTTCTATTTGTGCCTTACTTTACTCATTTGAAAGCACAAGTCTCAGCAAGATCCTCATTAAGATTCTGCCACATGTTCCTGGGCTTCATATTATAAAGGTCTTCTTGAGAATCTTCTTGTACAGCTAAACCTAATCACTTTGCCTTTCTTTGCTCTCTACCTTTTAGGACTGATGGTCCTTTCAGGACTAAGTATACAGTCCCATTGTAGATGCATTTAAATGTATTATTTCAACATCTTTCTTACCCACAAAAAAGGGAGATCAAATGTCACTCCAGATTTTTTTACATTTGAGTTTTTCAGGTAATAACCATGGACAATGAAAAGAAATTAAAATAAACACATTCTCAAAAAGTAAACAGGATACAGAAAGTAATATACGTTTCTATGGAAAGGAGGAAGTAACAGGAGACAAGGTGTTCACCATTCCATTACCCTCCTACAACATTCTAAGTGAGCTCAGACATGACAAAGATTGACCAAGATAACCCCTAGTATGATACTAGAAAATGACTATAGAAATGCTGTAATGACTATAGAAATACTGAATATTTAAGATGGTAAGAAACCACATCCAGGATTAAAAAGCTCTTTTTTCTTTAAGAACTTTTTTCTTTTTCCTCTTTTTTAACTATGTTTTCCCCTGTATTCTGAATGTCTTATGGAATCTAAGGGAGGAGCTCTACTTTTGAAATAAACTACAATGTGAAGGATGTGATTTAAACAACATAATCATAAATTCAGTTTGTGGTTTATAATCTATTGCTAGAAATGTTTGATAAGTTTCTGCCTTCCATTTATATAAAATATCATTCAAATTTTCACAATCAAAACCTATTTTCCAAAACAGCAACAACAACCCCAGTAATAACAATGGATTCGCTACAAAATAATTAGTGAAGTTGATTTATCAAGGATGGCCCTCCCCCGCAAAAGTATATATATTACAGGAAGCATGACACAAAGGGGAGAAAAATATGTACCTGATATACTAAAAACATCTACAGTGTACTAACAAGAATTCCCTAAATTTGGCAATATTTTCCTTCCAAATATATTCAATAGCATAAACATTATGAAGTAGAACTGGTTGGAACCTCTGTTCAGAACAAAAGGTTGAAGTGAAGTTCTGCATAATCAGAAAAAAGGAAGAACAAAAATGAAATCAGAACTCACAAAAATTAAAGTTTGCCTTGGATCTCTACTTTTAACTATATAATTTTTAAAAATAGTCAGCAGATAGCTGATACTTGCCAAATCTTAGCAAAAGCATAATTGAGAAGAGAAAAAATATGGTTAAATCTCCTTAAAAAAAAAAAAAAAAAAAAAAAAACTCTGTTCAACAACTAATTTTTAGTCATTACAAAAATGTTGATAAGAAAGACACTTCTGACACTCCAGAGGGGAATTCTGTGTTTGGCAATACTAAGTATTGATATCTTCATGTTAACAATGATGAGGCTGGAGACAACAGGTTAGAAATAACAAAACCAAAACCAGTAATAACAACAAAAAATTGAGCTAAGAAAACTCTTAAGCTTTATTTCATAAGAATATTTCACTGTATTGGTTACTCACAGGACTAGATACCACTCTAATCCACCAAGTGTCAATCTGAACATTTAACTATTATTTTTTTTTAATCTCAACAGTTTAAAACTGAAATCTAGTAAGCCAGACTCTCTGCAGTTCACTTTTGAAAGAGCTTCATTTTATACTCTTCAGCAATTTCTACAATAAAAAATTTCCCACATTTTCATTTCTAAAAAATACCAGGAGTTTAAAAACCTACAATGGATTCATCCATTTGCTATATGACTGGGTGAATCTGTCTGAACCTCAGTTTAGTATGTATGATATCAACTTGCTTAATAGAGCAGTTATAAAAATAAAAGATGAAATGTATGTACAACATCCAATATAGTGGTCCTCAAAGAAACAGTTCACTTTTTGCTACTTACATCCATGATAGATATCTATCATGATTTGTATAACTGCTTTTTAATATAAGTAACTAAGCAAAATCTATTCTTTCTAAAATCAAGCAATATAAAGGAAACTAAAGGAGTACTACACTGCAAACATTTTAGATACTCAAGTATTTTAAACTATTTTCTATATAATATCATATACCAAGTACCTGACACTTCCTAATCGCTAATGGAATCTGATATCTAAAGTAGAACCACGTTATATATTTTATTATCACTTGGTAGTTTCCTATAAATACATATTCATGATAAAGTTTAAAGTTAGGCACTATAAGAGATTTATGGATAACAACTTACCACAGATCTTAGAACCTCAGAATGATTTTTTCCTTTCCTTATTAAGTCAATGACTTTCAATTTTACACTCAAAGGAAACACTTTACATCTTCTTTGGCATACCCAAAGTGCTAGCATCACTGTGCTTTGGGGACATTATTAAGCAAAATAAGGATTACTTAAACACAAGCACTATGACATAATAACAATTTGATAAACAAGACCGTTATTAAATGAATAATAGGAGGATAGGGTATGCAACATGGATACACTGGACAAAGATGGAACAGAATGGCACAATATTTCACTATATCACACAGAAGGAAGGATATGCAATTTACACTTGTGAATTATTTATTTCTGGAATTTTGATCTTAGCATTTCCAGAACATAAGTGACCTTGGGTAACTGAAAACACAGAAAGCAAAACCTTGGATTGGGGTGTACTACTGTAATCCAAAACCTTGTACCATCAGAGAGTAGAGTAAGTAACAACAAAAAGCCAAAGATTATTAGTTATTACAGTTTCAAATTAAGTGGTGGTACTATAAATACAGACTCTGATCCACATAAACAAATGGCAAACTTAAGTCACATTCATACACACAGATACACACATACATACTATATTAAAAAAAAAAAACATTCAGATGAGCAGAAATCCTAATATACACCTGACTGATCTGAGTTTTAGCATAGGGTCTATCAGTATTTACAATATTAACTTTGGCAACTTAGTTTAATTACTCAAGTCTCAGGTGTTTGTTTGTTTGTTGTTTGCATAAAACAGGAAGATAAGCCCTACTGCACAGAAGAGTAAAAGGATTAGAGGCTGGACTGTATGACAAGGTTTCTTTAACTTGAAATCTAAGGCCAAAAAAACACCAAATAATTAGTTGAATCCCAAGACATTAAAAAATGTTGCAGGTTTCTCAAAACTCAAAGATTTTTTTTAAAGTATTACTATTTCTATGGAAAACAGTGTTCTAAATGGTTGGCAGAAATTTAATTTTATAAGAATTTTAATATTTCATGAATATGGTAAAAACACAATTCTTAAACATATATAAACCCAAACCAGTACCTACACCCACAGCTTATGAAATTATATCAAAAAAGACTGAGAAATCACAGATTATTAGAGACTATTTTTTAGGTAACTTTTTCTGACAACTGTTGTGATAACTCATTTATCTGTGTCTATATTTTTATTGTACCAGTTCCCCCTCCAACACAGTCTCCAAATTATAGCCAATGCTATTTGTAATGGTAGACTCCTTGATTAAAAACTCACTTAGAATCAAGTCTGAACTCCTCTCTAACCTAAGATCTAGAAGGCATGGCATTAAATGGCACCAGTGAATCTGACCAGCCTTATCACACGTCATTCAGTCTCTTGCTTATTACACTCTTCCAGTGAGGCAATACCCAGCAGAAACAATGCAATGAGACACATATATGCAATCGTATATATCTCATCGCATGTATGTATGTAAAGTAGCAGTACTTTAAAAAACTTAAAAAGGTAAAATTAAAGTATATTTTATTTAACCCAACTTATCCAAAATGTGATGGTGTTAATATAAAAATTTCAGGATAATTCATATTTCTCTTGTACATTGGCATGTATTCATTTCACCATTCTGTACAGCTCAGGTAGAAAAAGCCACATGTGGCTGGTGGCTTCTCTCCTGGATGGCACAGCTCTATCTACCTAGGTTTCCACAGATCCCAAAACATGGATGGAGCCTTTTGTGCCTGTATGTATAGTTTCCTCTTTCTGGAAAGTTACACCTGGCTCTTTCTGTGACTGACTTCTTTGCCTCCCTCCATAACTCAGTTTAAACACCAGTTAATACATTTCCCAGTGGTCTTCAATAAACCAGCCTCCTGTTTATTCCTTGCAGGAAACCCTGAGAACACAGTTGTCTTAGAATTTCTCTTGTTTAGTAATTATATTTTGTTTGCCTGCTTTCCTTTTTTTAGGTATTTATCACCCATCTTCCACCATTACTGTATGAGGAGAGACTACTTTTATTCTGTTTACTATGGGCATGTTTGAGCCATTAACTTTTTGCTCCATAACATAAAACTAATCATGTTCTTTGTCTCACCACTTATTTATATATACAATCCTGGGAAACAACTGGCAGGGAATACAGACACACACACATACATACACACAATTTAAACACACACACACACACACACACACTGTAAATCAAATAAAAGGGGCTAGGATTGTGGCTCAGTGGTAGAGTGCTTGCCTAGCATGTGTGAGGCACTGGGTTCGATTCTCAGCACCGCATACAAATAAATAAATGTTAATCAACAACCAATAAAAAAAAAAGAGCTTGTAAGATATAACTAAAAAATTCTTCTTACATGCAAGAAATACGTTTTATAAAGATCAAAAGAAATACCTCCTTTAAGTGTTATCTAATTAAAAAGTAAAACATTGTTTTAAATTGAGTTCAAATCATAAGATATGTTCAATATTCCTCCTCTGCTTTTCAGAGGAGTATCATGCTAATTGCTATTCCATTTGACATTTTCTCCTGTGAAGTCAAGTCAGGTCACCCCAGTATCCTAAAGATCTACAAAAAAACCAAAACAAAACAAAACTAATAAAAGTGTAATTGCCAAGAAATTTCTACAATTAAAGGAAGAAAACAAAATCTGGAAACTACTAATGAATTTGAACAAAGTAAAAAAGTTTAGCTAAAATTTAAACAAATTAAAATTACCCTATCTGCTTTGGTCTCTCGTTTTCCAAATCATTCACAATATTCTTAATGAGATTCATGATTCATTTAGACATTTTACCCTTTCAGGTGGAAAGGTGGACACTGAAAATTACGCAGAGTCGCACACAGGGACATGTGCTTGTAATCCCAGTGACTTGGGAGGCTAAGGCAGGAGGATCAAAAGTTCAACACTAGCCTGGGCAATTTTCAGACAATTGTCTGAAATTAAAAGTTTAAAAATGACAGGATGAAGCCCAGAGGTAGAGGGCCTCTGGGTTCAATCCCCAGTAATGCAAACAAAACAAAACAATGTAATGCAAACAAAACAGAACAACATTTTTAAAAAATGATGTAGTTTGATACATATTTTAATAGTCAATAATACAAATAAATTCCATACTAATAAAAATCAAATAATCAAGACAGTGCATGCCACGGGAGAGGAAATCATATTATTAAAATCACAGAGTATGTTAGGTTAAAATTTGTGAATACATTAATAGTTTAAAAACAGGAGTTAAGAATTTTATGAACACAGGATGGAAAGAATATACCAATAATTCTGAAATGTCAAAGAGCTCTAGTACACCATATTATAGTAGCTTAGTCAAATCCTCTATTATTAAAAAAAAAAAAAAACACATCAGAAGAGGGGGCATGGCTACTTTATACTCAGACACATGAACCCACAAAAAAAAATCATCATAATTATCTAGGTACTATAGATGTCTCTTCAGAAACTTAAAAGAGGTAGATACAACAATGAACCATTCCCATTTTGCATATGGGGAAACTGCACTTAGAGTTGTTCATTTGCTTGTAAACTGTGCCTAACTACTGAACTAAAGGTCCAGGGCTGGAGATTTCTTTTCCACTAATGGGGTGGAAAGGTCTAGAAACAGTTTAACTGCCATTCCTGTGACCTGAAAACTTATAAACTTAGTTGTGAACATGAAACAAGCTACATTCCTAATCCACATTTCCAATGTTCACTAGTTTCCCCACAGCCTCCATATTTGCTCAGTATGGTTTTCTAAAAGGATCCCTAGCTCCTTATTCATTTCTTCCCTGTAATAAAACCTAGTCAGTAATCTTAGCCCAGGTGGATGAAGGCTTGACCCACTCAACTAGTTTTGTCAGCCCTTCAACTGGGCACTAGATTTTTGGATCAGTTTCCTTGGATACCTATATGCCATGCTCTGCGGGGATATATTTGCAAGTACCACTCTATCCTCTGGAGTCTATAATCTCTCTATGAGCAATCTGAATATTTCCTGAATTTGACAATTCCACATTTAGTCATCCTTAAAAGAGGTCAAGTCCAGTTAGTATCCCCCCGGGGGGGTGGGGTACCCACATTTACCTGCTTCCTTCCTCAGTCTAGTCATGACTATACTAATAAAGAGAATATTGCCTTGAGATATTAAGTATCTAAAGTAGCTATTTGTGACTGCACTATTCACAAATTTATTTTAGACAATATAATTCTACATAAAGATCTTTTGAATTTTTATATTATCCAATATTTTGTCACCCATTCTTGGCATAAACATACATTGCTTCCATAGGAAGCAATTTACAACTCGGTGTGTGTGCTGCAAATCAAAACAATGTTAGTTTCGCTTTGATGTGCATTTTATTTGGTTATAAATTAGAGTTTTCATAAATTCTACAGGTGTTCTGGTTGGGTAATGTTAACAGTGTTATTTTAGAAGTTTTAAATGAAATAAAGTTGATTCCATGAGGAAAAAACAACCTTTTTTACCTAAAACCAGGCAGTTTCTATTTTGGCTCTGGCTCAGGTACTAAGTAGATTTATAAAAGTGACTAAGTATCAACTTATATAATGCCCAGTGTTCTCATCAGTTAAATGAGCTATTGATAGAAATTTCCAAGGTTCCCACTGCTCAAAGAACTCCAGTTCAAGCTTAGCTAATGTTGAATAACAAACAATAAAAAGTTTGCTTGTTAAGTGGGCTTAAAGAAGTGTCATCCACATAAAGTTGTTCTCATGTGTAACTTTAATTTCATGGATTACTAGTTGTCAGCATGTCAAATATGTTTTATCTCTCCATTACTCAATTTACCTAGATCTCTCTGACTAAAGTTAACATACAACTTTCTTGAATGGTGAGAATAATGCTGATACTGGTTTGTTAGCACAATGGATCAAACATCATAAAATAAAACTGTAAGAAACAGATTTCATAGCTTTTTAAAAAATCTAGCACCATAGGTCAACATATTAGCAAAAAGAATGGAGGCAAATGAAAGTGCAGAACTCTTAAGGTACACAAGAGGAAGAACGATAAAGCTCAATCACTTAACTATTCTGGAAATACAGGCTGTATACCTGGTTCTCAGGTTGGTTTTGAAAAAATGAATTCTTGTTCCATCAGTATCTATAATACTTTCAGAAGACAGGCGGATGTTAAAATTCACTTAAATGCACATAGCACAAACCGAAATTATAAATAGGGAGAGAAATATGGGGGATGGGTGAGCATTTGTTATTCAAGTTTTCGACAAATATTTACTGAGCAACTATTACATGCCAGATATAGTGCCAAGCATTGTGGACAATTTGGTAAACAAAATAAAGTCCTTGTCTGTTAAAAACATCTCCCATTACATTCACCCCCCCCCAAAAAAAAAAAGAAAAGAAAAGAAGAAAAAGTAAACATCAATTTTCTCTTCTTGGTAGTCTATCCTTTATTTTCTCTAGTTAATTACATACACACACACACATACACACACACACACAAATACACATGCCAAATATTTCTTTTGAAAGGGTGAAAGAGTCTAAGGTTTTCAAAATTTTAAGGTAACTACAAAAATTAACAACTAAACAAAACTGGAAAAATTTTAAGAATATTTTTTATTCTGGAAAATAATATATTCTGATTCTTAGTTCTATGGTTTATTTTCTTCCACAATTTTTCAATAAGAAATGCTTTTTTCAATAAGAAAAAAAGCTCATAAAACTATTTGTATAAATACACATTAGTAATAAGTTTATATCTATATTCAACCTAAAACATACTGGAATTCAAAAGTTCTTTGAAACACCCATATCCTTGATAGATAACATAATCTGAAATAGTTAATTATAGTCACTGTTTTATGTCAGGGTTGGTATATTTATACTTGTTATTAACTATGTCTAAAATGCTTCTCTATTTGTACCTTTTCTATAAAAGTTACCTATGAGTAAGTTTAGATGGATATCCTTAGCCTATGTGCAATCTGTATCCTACCTTTATAATTAGTATATAAAGAATAGTCATCTACACACTTAAATGGAAGCAAAATGTAATCTGAACAATGTGCAGTTATATTAATTCAAGAATATAAAAATAAACAATGGAAAACAATTTTAGTTCCATGAATGTATTAATATGAGCTATTTTGCTCTCACTTAAATCAAGTGTTCTGATTGTAATTGAAGGATCAGAATGGGGACAGACAGCAAAAGGTGCCTGCAGTTCACATGCAGTAGGAGGCTTGCTTGGACAAGAGGAATTTCTTCTCTCCCCTCACAGCACAGATGTACATGCAACCTAAAAAGTGTTGCTACAATTACCTTTCAAGAAATCCTAAAAACTGCAAAGAGTCTAATCTAACCACAGGTATTTTAATTATTTTGTAGAAGTTAAAATATTTATTCTATTCATAATAGGCAATCCCAAACTGTATAAGACTGAAAAACATTCACAGAATTAAAAAAAAAAAAACTATATGAAAAGAAATAATGTAATTTCTTTCACTGCAACAGAATCGAATTTATAATATACAAATCAAAATAGAAAAAAAGGTAAATAACACATTTATTAATTTCCTTTGTATAGTTTAAGGTAGTATACTGGACACCTTTATTCTTTTTTTAATGAAAATCTCTTCCTTCTCTTCTGCACCACATAGGACCTTTAAAAATATGAAAAATAATTTGAAATAATTTCCTAAACTGATTATATCCATAACCACCTCTACGACTTCTCCCATTCTGTAGTTTAAATCTTACAATATTAGCGTGAATTTCATCTCTGTCTGACACATTTCAAGCCAAGAAGCAGATTAGCACCTCAGAATACTTTAGAGGGTTTCGTTATCAATTAGGTTATGTTCCCAGGGACGCTTTCAGCAAAATTATCTTATTCGAATGAACTCATGGACTAAAGTAAACAAAGCTGTAGCCCACAGCTCTGACATACTTTTCATTCATTTATTTCCTTTTTCTTTACTTAGAGTTAGAGCACGTGCCATAGAAAAAGTGCACGTTAAATATTCCTGGAGTGTCACAATATGTAATACAATAAAACAGATTACAGCCCTACCTTTCTTTCACAGCAGTAGTGCCAAGCACAGGTACACCGGAGCAATCAATTTGTTCTGCAGACAGTAAGGCTTTCATAGAATACTAATGCAAAAGCTCTTTCTTTCTCCTTTGCCTTGACTCCCCAATGCCCAGGTCCCGACCAATACAAGGAGGAGGGCGGTATGTCTTCTGCTGAGATAACCACAACTACTAATCAAGTATACGTGTGCAAGGGCACAGGATTAAACCTCCACCAAGCTTGAGTCAGGGTTTGAAAGCAGCTAAACACATGCACAGCACGGTCAAAATTAAACACATACACACACGTGTCATGAAAATACAGATGTGTCTACTTCAGTGAACTAATTCATCACACTTTACCACTCCTCGTTTTTTATCTCAGAAGCATAAAATTACCTCCTGTTGAACTAAAGGCTTAGGTCCAACAGTACCCTACAATTGCTTTTCCAGAAATGAGAATCATGATCAGTATTCTCTGAATTAAACATTCACTGTTTTTAAAACAAGACATTTTTATAAATTGTACTACTCAATACAGTCCTCATGGACTTATAATTTCAAGTATTAACATAGGGTTAATAAACTCAGCATGTATTCCTATGATTTACACTTAAAAATATATTGTAACAGCTCCAGTCTACTTCAAGAAAAGCATCTCATTACCATTAATAAAAAATATACAAGGTTTCCATTTATCTTGACGTTTTCACATTAAGTATAATCTTATGCCATTTAAAAAATATTTTCAAGTCTCAAAATGATCTAAAAGCATCTTTAACACTTTATAATTAGGGTAACGGTAGTATATCTGATCTAATGAATCTAGAGATTCCTTTCAACTAGACATTTCACTTGGCTTATTTTTCTTTCATTCAAAATATGAAAAGCTATGTCAATCATTAAGGTAGTGTGATGAGAAAAGTATTTTTTTGACATCACACATTACCTCATTTTAATTTGCCTGCTTTAATTTCCAAATAACTATTGAAAAGTACTGAGAGTTAAAAGGTTGCAAACTAAGCAAAAATTTAAAAACATTCTAAGTGAAGAAACTTACGAGGAGGTTTCCTAGACCAACTCTATTTGTATGTAAACAACTGCTTTACCACTGTTAAAATAACACGTCTTATTCTGCACTCTTCCTTTTCCTTAAAAAAAAAAAAAATCAGTAAGAACAATTAAGAAATACTAGGAAATTCAATGAAGTATTGCAATAATGTTTAATCAATACTGATGTATTTGTCCTTGACACACTGACCATGTCATCAGGCTACTGTCATGTGATATCATGTCATTTCTCCACCTGGCTCATGACCTTGTCCTCTAAATGACCTAAAGCTTCCCTCAAGTAGCAGGAGGCCCCTCCCCGCTGTCTCAGCAAGGTCGAATGGGTCAGCGTGTCCTCATCTGTAATCCACCACCATTTGTCAGCAGGGAGGCTGGAGGAGGCAGGCTTGCTACAAGGGGAGAATGCCCAATTAGGCAGCTGTCACACAAAGCATAGGCTGCAAAATTATCCCCTGTCAAAAGAAAGAGCAGCTGCGGGTGCCAATTACAGCAACCTTTCAACCCTTTAGGTACTGGAAACTACACAGAAGTAAATGAAGAACAATTAGTGATAACAAATCGATGAATTAGGACAGTAAATTAGAAATTACTAGCAGGTGAGCTTGGGTCATACATGACATTTAGGGCATACTAGACTCCAGGCAAGGGCAAGATGCACTGAATCATACTAACCATTTCCTTGCATACAGATTTGTCCTTCTACATTTTCTTTTTGCAAACCTGAAAACCTTTAAAATAATCTCTATCTAAAAGTATGTATCTTAATGTATATGTGTCCTTTTCCTTTCCATGAACCTAAAGAAATTTTTTCTTGACAAGAAGAAAATCCCTCAGAGTATGTCTAGTAAATTCTAAACTGTTCTTAGACAATCCATCGTGTTATCACCTCAGACTTAAATTTTTTAAGTATGGCTTATAAATTAAAAATATCATTTCAAATAATCACACTTAAAATACTATACATCTTTATAAAGTACATGACCCAATTGTACTTTAATTACATTTTCAGAAAACATCCACTTGAGAAAGCAACTGGATATGAATTCGGAAAAAATGGTTCAGCTAGTATAATAATATTGAAGTAAAATTTATCTACATGATGTGATTTTGTGTATAAAGAAATAACCGCAGTGTGTTTTTACATATAATTTATATAAAGATAATGTGAACCATAAAGTTAACTCTCAGATTATTCGGTTCTAGTGCTGCAGAGGTGATATGCATTATGTCTCAAGCACAGAAAGTCAATTCACTTGGAATGATTCCAACTAATGTATTTGGCAGTTGCACAAGCAGGCAACAAGAGGAACAACATGCCCCACAAGCACAGTAAACCCACATGGCCATCCTGTGTTTATGAACATGTTTCATCATGCCCAAGAAAGTCATACATGTTGAGAAACAACTTTCTTAAAGTTTATTTTAAATTAAAATTGCTTTTTTTCCTCCTTAGAAAAAAAGCTTGTCTTCTAATCCAATTCTTTGAAAATTGGGAAACCTGAATGATATGTGCTGGAATCTCTAAAGAAGCTGGGCCAAACTGCTCAACTAGACATCTAAATCACCGACTAGTTCAAGTGAAGAAGAGAAGTTGAGGCAAAAAAGAAATACTTTACTCACCATCGCCCCAACAAATTATAAATAAATCACAGTTGCCAGAGGGAAAATGTATCTGTAATTCCTAGTTCCTAAGTCAAGTCAAAATTTCCAGAAGATAAATGTCATAGGGAGAAAACTTCTCCATTAAAAGTTTATGAAAATTTGATCTATAAATTATGTTTTACCCTGGTAAAATTGGATATTTGCAAAAAGTGTCTTAAGTTTACAATGCTGCCCTTCAAAGTCAGACATAAATAAATCAAAGAAATGGCAAGCAGACAGGAATGAAGGAGTTAATGCCTTTAGAATTCAGTTTCCATCATACATGGGTGACTATCTCTTTAAATAATTTAAATCCTCTCCATCAACTACAAAGCTGTTTTGAAGCCATTTAGCTTTGTTCTTTACATGTGTTCTAATTAAGAAATGACCTTGTCATCACACACACCAGAAATCCGGGATTATTTCCTACAGCAAAAATGCACAAAGCCCCCAAAAAAAGAAAAAGAGGGAAGAGGGGGAAAAAAAGACTTCTTCCTCAGTTCCTCACTAAAGGAAGTTGTTGGTTGGCTGAACCGCTGAAGCAGTTTCACTGCATAATTTTTTTTTGTTGTTGAATGTCACAGGGCGGGTTAGTGTGACCTTGAGCTGCATCAGCAGCACAGCAAGGGTCGAGATGCCTGCAGGCGCCCTTGTACTGGATTTGCAAGACAAAAACCTTCAAACTGGCTGAAGGACATCTTAAATCTCTTCAAAGGTTTTCCGAACTAATCTGGGCTGCTCTTAGCAGGATCTGTGCCAGTGTGAGAAGCAAAATTAAAAACAAGGTCTTTGACAGAATGTTGTCTCCTCTTAACCCTTCCCAAGCAGAATAGAACAAATTACAAGCATTTGGGAGAGATGGTTTACCTAGAAGCATTCTTTCATAACAAATTATGTAAGCAAGCAATCACACAGGATGAAGCAGCTATTAGTTCTCAAAAGTAAACAACCGTTCCATTATGCTTATTAAGGAATTCATGTTGAATTTTTCTTAACCACATTTTAGAGTACTGAATGTAAAACTTAGAGCTCTATTAGTATCTTTTAGATCTGTAGCAAAGTGACAGGTTAAGACTAAGGAAATATTCCTATAAACATTAATCTCGAATTCATTTATAAAATAATCTTTTAGCTGGTTGAATCATAAATTTCCTGCATACTACGTAAGTTACTAAAATTAAAGGTAAAATTATATCACATGATTACTAAATTTCTTATTCTTGATGAGATGGATATATAGGGTTAAGAAAGGGGAAAAAAATCATCAGAATATCAAAAGTGGACAGAAGCAACACAGAGTAAAACAACCTCAGTCCTATTATAAAAAAAAATCATGACATTTTGTTATTATGTTTTTATAGTTCCAATGCACGGGCCAAGAGAAAGTATTACTGCCAGAACAAGGATAATATGGTTTGAATATGTTTCCCCAAAATTCATGTGTCAGAAACTTAATCTCGAATTCACATGTTAATGGTATTTGCAGATGGGGCCTTAGGGAGGTAATTAGGATTAGATGAGGTCATGAGGGTGAGGCCCCCATAATGGCATTAGTTGCTTCATAAGAAGGAAAGCAACTGGCTAGCGCGATTGTTTTGCCACCTGATTCCCTCTGCCATGTTACAATGCTGCAAGAGGCCCTCACTAGATGCCGAACACATACACGCACCATGCTTGTGGATTTCAGTCTCTAGAATCATGAGTAAATAAACCTCTATTATTTATAAGTTACAATGAGTATTTTGTTATAACAACAGAAAATAGACAAGGGTGTTTGATTCTTCCCTGGCAAGCCCTCAAAATTTAACTTGGTAGTTACAGTCGGAAAGTTTTTAAACCATTACTCAAAAACAACAAGAAAATGGTTAACAAAACAGTCTTAACTGTCAGAAATAAAAAGTCCAGCGGAATGAAGAGGTGTAATACTTAAAACGCAATACCCTAAAATCAGCAGGTCTCCATCTATGATGTTAGTTTGCTACCATTCAGATGGTAGCAAGGTATATCATAAATAGTTCTAAAGAGTAGTTAGTGTAAAATATGCAATTTATTAAGGTCAAATAGGTTACAAAGTATTCCCTTTTAAAAAATAGAACAAATAAAGATTATGTTGAGTAACAAACACTTTCACTCACTTGAATGTAATGGACATATTTTTCCAAATGGCACAGGAAAAGGGGTAGCATGGTGAATACCAAGGGAGTACATAACACATGAGCACGCACAGTTCATGTGAATCTCTTCTTTAGTTACCATGCAAAAAGGAAAATAAATATATATTGTGTCAACTGCTATGAATGAAGCATTTAGAAGTGCTCTAGGAACACAGTAGGCTATAAGTAGGTTTTTAGTTCATATATGTATGTAAAGAAAAGAGTGAGGGCCAGACAGAAGAGTGGCAGCTATTCTAAGCTACAGGAATAACACTTAAAGGCAGAAAAGAACTGAGCATGATGAAGGGAGGCTGTCCAATGTGACTGGAGATTAGGGTGGAAATACTGTTGGAACCAAGGACTTTGGGTTAGGGCCATGTCAAGGAGTTGGTCTTTATCTGGTGGGCTGAGGAAGGTTTATAGGTAATGATATGATGAAGTACCTGTTAAAAAAATAAAAACAGAAGCTGTGGGGTTGTTGATGGTTTAGAGAGGAGAAGAAATTGTGGGTTAGTTAATGCAGAAGAGAAATCACATTCAAAATAAGGCAAGGGAAGGAAAGTTGAAGAAAAAGCTCTGAAACAAAGAAGGCTGGTTTCAATACCTGGAAGGCAATCTGTTGGTGCCATACAATAGAGCATTACTTATCAAGGAAAGATGAAAATGATTAAAGCAATTCCAGATGTGTTTTAGCAATTCCACTGCTAAAATGATTAATATAAAATTTTAATAATAAAATAATTATTACTGTAGAGGTACTTAACAGAGACAGAATCATGTTCCCTTTGAAATCTGAATTCTGTACATCCTCAATATCAATCATTAAGTATTAGGTGAGGGTTTTCTTATTAAGACAGCACCATTTACTTTTCACAACAGTATGAGGGCTATTTCCTTTGGCTGTAAGAGTGAGATGCCTGGCTTAAGTTACTAGAGCCAAGAGTTTTATCCAACACTAATGAGAAAAAAATTAACTCAGCAAACATTTACTGAGCGCCTACTATGTTTTGGACACAGAATTAAAATATAAAAACTCCCAACATTCTGTGAGCACTGGGCTTCTAGATTATCACTTATAATGATACTAATTCCTCAAATTGCAGTTCACACCATGATATCATCATATGATAAAAAGACCAAGAATAAAAAGAGCTGTTAGTAAATCAAGTCTGACTAGCAGCCATCTTGGTTTTCCCATCCTGCTGACAGGTACACAATGCATTCCCAGAACTTTGAGGGAAGACCCAGTACCCATGTAATCTGAAGAGTCGTTAAATACCCTAGAGACTGACTGTCCTGCTAAGACCTCAGAAAGAATTTAACAGAGTATCAGCCAAGGTAAAAGGGTAAAGAGTGACAAAGAACTGGAGTCACTAGGGCCAAGTAAATATCTGCCAGAGAGCAGACTGTACTCTCAGAAAAGGAGTGCCAGCGTCAGGGATCAGGTTGAGGCAACTGGAGGGGAAGGTCACACAAAGGAGAGAAGGAAAGACTTGAAGAGAGACTTGAAGGGAAGCCTGTCACTCTCTCAAAAGAAAACATCAACTTTATTCTGTAAAACCATTACAAAAATAATCAAACCTCCAAAACCTCTGGAGTTAGGAGACTCATCACAGGAGAATGATTTAGAGCTTCCTAAGTCATAAAAAAGGCTAGCACTTGAAAGCCAGGGTTACTGACAGAGCATAACTAGGAATGACCTTACGAGTATCCACAAATAAAATGACTTCTCCTTGAGTAAGCATCTCTGTCTTATGACTGCCAAACCAACACTGGTAATAAGTTCCAGTACATTCTATGTCTAGACATTAATAGAAGAGTGGGTAATATGATAAGGCTTGAAAAAAAACCCCTAATCTACACACATAAAAGCTAGATTACATTACTGAAATAAAAATATAAAAGATTCTGCTGGCAATTTAGAAAAATGAATTCCTATAAAACAGCAAGTCTCAAAGTGAGGTCCAGGAACCCCAAAAGGTTCCCATGATCCATTCAGGAGGCACAGGAGGTCAACACTACTTTACGAATACTAAAATGTTATATGCTCTTTTGGTATCTTTCTCTCATGATGAGGTAGGGCAATCTTACAGAGGCCATAAATGTGTCACTGCTTTGATGGCCAGCAAAATGCATCCCTATGCATTCTTGAGTTTTAAAAATGTTTTCTCAGTTTAAATTTCTAAAACAATGTCAGGTGATGACACTCAAACCAAAACTCTCTTGGGTCCTCCATGATTTAAGAATACAAAGGGGGTTATAAGCACTTTGAGAACTACTCCTGGTTTAATTAATTAATCAAGAAGGGCAATTCTGGTTGTCTTTAAACAAAATACCTACTTGTCAATTTCATGAATTTCCACTGTAACTATACAAGTTAAGGAATGTTCTTGATACAGAAAGGTTCCCAAGACACAGTTGAGGAAAAGAAGAATTTTTGTAATGGGGATTGAATCCGGGCACCTCACCACTGAGGTACCTCCCCACTCTTGTTTTTTCCACTCTCTCTGACTGGATCTTGCTACATTGTTGAGGGTCTTGGGGTTCCCTAATTTTCTGAGAGTGGCCACAAACTTGCAATCCTTCTGCCTCAGCCTTCCAAGTCACTAGGATTACAGGCGTGTGCCACTGTGCCCAAACTAACCTTTTGACAAGATTAGTTGGCTAAGGAGGACTTGAAATAGCTTTCATTTTTACAGTCACTATTCTGAATTTATCAGACAAGAGATAACAAATATAAAAATATTTATAAAGAAGTTGATGTGTGAAGAAGCTACAAGAATAATTAAGTGATCAACTAGCCTTTAGTGGGTTTAACAATCTTGTCAGGAAAAAAAAAAAAAAAATCAACAACCTAGTGAGATAAGCCAAGACATGATCAAAATGAAGAAAGCAACTGAAGGACAAATTTTTTAGGAAAAAGACCAGGAGACAAAGTAGGAAACTGTTTTTAATGGACACACTCTACAAAGGTGGCATGTGAATAGACTGGAGGAACAATCAAGGCTTCACCAAGTGAAAAAGAAGTTTTAGCATTCATCAGGGAATGAGAGGAGCCATCAGTCAAAAGAAAGCATAGTAGCATAGTATGCTGTTGAAACTTTAAGTCATCTTACAGGAACAAAACTGTCAGTAATTAGAAACTTTTATGGAATGTGACAGAGTAATTTGATGTCTGTTGAGTTTAATGATGAAAAATTTGGACTTACACTCTATATGTCTTTTCCTTAATTTCCAATCTGTCAAAGACAGAAACTTTTAAAAGGTACAGTAAAAGCGAGTTACTAAAAATAATGAAATGAAATAAAAACATGCAAACAAAAATTGGACCTTCCTTTCAGATATTTGAGATGCACTAGCTTAGACAGTCTGCAATATGGCAGGGAGGTTGCAGAGTGAAGTGGCAATAGCAGGAGATACAGCTTCAAGTTAGACGTTTGCCAGGTTTAACTATGAACAGTCTTATAGGTAAATACAAAAATGGACATCAAGGGACACTGGAAATTACCAGCGTATCTCTAATCCAGAAACGGAAGATTCTTGTTACCTAAATAAAATGCATCTTAAGTTCTACTGTTAGAATAATACCAATTTCAGATGTGCAAACCTCTGACCACATGGTTGAAGGGCAAATGTACACAGAGGAGAATATCACATTCACCACAGTTAATTTAAGTGAAAAAGACCAGGATTTATGTAAGAAGTGAAAGTGAATTATCAGTTTGATCAAGAAATTTTTAAAATTATTTAAGTTATTTCATTTGAAACCATTCATTAAAGAGGAAAAAAACTGAGTTGATATGAAGATATAGCAAAAATTCTCTACCCCAAACAGTAGTTATATTAATTAAAACATTAGGTAAAAGACTTAAAGAGAGTCTATTCTTTAAAGATACCAAATTTTAAAGAAATGTTAATCAGGTTAATGCTTCCCATTGCAACAGTAGGTTATGATTGACTAAGGAAGGCCTGTTATCTATGCTCATTTTGCTATTGGAATCATTACATTATTTTTGATTAGAGAAGTTACACAAATAAATTGGACTTTAGGAAGATCTGGTGGCTGAGAGAGCTTTAGGCAAGGACATCAGTTAAGAGGAAATCATAAGGCTATGAAATCAGATGGCTGGCTGTGAGAAAGGGAATTACGAGGGGATGGAAGCAATGCTGGAAATTAACAACACTTGGTTTGAGCCAAGCATCCAGATTTTCTTACCAAGGTTGTCCATGAAGCCAGGGAAACACCAATGAGGCAGCCAAGTTGGTTTATGGCAATTAATTCCAACTGAAGTGACTTACTAAGATTAAGGATGGATCTTGGTTTCTCTAGTACCATGTTCACCCTGAAAACTTGGTTTAGAAGTTTAAACACTTACTGAAAAGTGTTATTTCTTAAACAAAAAATATTACATTAGTCCCCTGTTATCAGTGGTTTTGCTTTCCATAGTTTTATTCATCTGAGGTCAACCTTTGTTAGTACAGTACAGTAAGATATTTTGAGAGAAAAACATACTGCATTCACCTAACTTTTGCTACAGTACACTGTTACAACGATTTAATTTTACTCTTTATTATTACTGTTCACCTCTTACACTGCCTAATTTTTCATAAGTACATTTAGAATTCTGTACTATCTGTGTCTTTCGACATCCAGGGGGGACTTGGATTCTATCCCATTCTTTGAGGAATATTTTCTAGAGTGTGGGGAAGGCATTTCCACGAGTTCGTTTACTTCACTTTACCAATGTGGCAACCCAACTGTCAGAGCCAGTTGAGTCACTGGTCATACATAGATAACTCTGTGTATGACATAAGTTTTAACACTCAAGATATTTGTTAAAATAATTATCAACAATATAAAAAAAACTAGGAAAAAAATATTATAAAGAATTTTCCAACAGGCATGGTGGTGCATGTCTATAATCCACCCGTGTGGTGGCTCAGGAGGCCAAGGCAGGAGGATCACAAGTTCAAGGCCAGCCTCAGCAATTTAGCCAGGCCCTAAGCAACTTAGGCTCTTGTCTTAGAATATAAAACACAAAGGGTTGGGGATGTAGCTCAGTGGTAAAGTGCCCCTGGGTTAAATCTCTCTTACCAAAACAAGAGAATTTTTTCCAGTGAAAAACCAAGACACATAACCATAAAAACGCCTTTCAGTGGGAAAAAAAAAAATCAGTATATTCAAGTGTTTAAACTAAAGTGACTCATGATCAATTATCTAATTCTACCCAACATATTTATTGCTTTTGTGTCATCAATTTTTGTCAACATTAGCTAATAAATATTATACACTGAAACAAACAGAGCACCAAAGTATATGAAGTCCTATAAAATAAAATAAAGGGTAAAGTTATTTTGTTAGTTACTAGATAGGGTAAGTATCTCTTTCAAGGAGGAGCTAACAAGTGAGCAAGGAAAATCTGGCCTGAAAAGCTATATAAACACTTCATACTTTATATGGTTGATAATATTCAATAACCAAAATCTTTTCTCTCCCCACCCCCAACCCTCCTCTCTGGGTTTTCATTCAAAAGGATATTACTATTCTTAAAAATATGAGTGTTTTTAGAGTGTGACTATATGACAAACGATAAAATAACTCATGAAATACATTAGCTCAAAGTCTTCAATTTGTCAAATACCAGTCTACCAGAGGACAAGTTTCACTGAATAATAGAAAACCCATTGAAAAGAAATGCTTGCCCCAACATCTTCTAAGCTTATTTGAGCATGGGCTCAGGCTTCTCATTCAAAATGAGGAACTGTTTAACAAAATACATTTTACAAAAAATATACTTGACAGATTCATAGCTTTTAAAATAAAGAAAAATTTTTGAATACATGTAAAGAATATAGAAAAATCACTTCATTTTTATGTTTTAAACAATCCTTTTTATCTAGAAGAAAGACCTAAATTTGATTATTTTCTAACAGCAACTCATTGGTTATATATCACTCCTGGATGACTGTCTATATTTTATTTATCCAATTATCATTAAAGGATGTTGCCTACCATTCTGGTTATTTGATAAAACAAGGGAAGACAAATTAAGAACAAACTAATTATAACAGATAATGAGAACGCATATTGTTATAATGTTCACTATAACAAAAAAAAGTTGAGAAAGGAGATTAATGTTCACTATGTTTCATCAAACAGATAAAGCAGATTTCAGATTATCAACCAGTCATTAATGCACAATTATACCTGAATCAAATATAAACTTATATGATGTAAATTCCAATTTACAGAGAAAAAATATAGGAAAATGTTAAAAGTAAGTAACAACTAAATAATTACTACTAGATTTATGCAGTCTTTTTAAATATAATGTTTTTAAAACTTTTCTGGTGAAATTACAAGACAATCTAAGCTTTAAGAAGAGCAATTAAAATAACTTCATAGGTAGGTATGGTGATGCACACCTGTAATCCCAGCAACTTAGAAGACTGACAGGAGGATCACAAATTCAAAGCCACCTCAGCAACTTAGTGAGGCCCTAAGCAACTTGGCAAGATCCTATCTCAGAATTAAAAAAAAAAAAAAAAAAAAAAAAAAGGGTCCAGGGATAGACATGTCAGTGGTTAAGCACCCCTGGGTTCAATCCTCAATACCACAAAAAAAAAAAAAAAAAAAATTATCATTGGGTTTTCTGAATTTAATCAGGATAATAAAGAAAAAGGGAGTTTTGTCATTAGACACAAGCTAGAGGTAAAGAACAAATATGGATCAAAGTTACCTTTCCCTTTCTGAAACATCATAGTCAATTAAAATAGTAAAGTTTAGAACGCTGTATCTGGTCTCTCTCTTTTGACCAAAGTTTTCAGTTAGTTGAAAGGGAACTCTGCACAAGTAATTATGGGACCATAAACAACCACTATTCCTTTTCCCAACTGACTTGGATTGCTTCTGCCCAGGAATAAACAGCATAAGTTCCAAGAACTTAAAATACAACAAATTCATTTACGTTGTAGCAAAACTAGAAAACGGGCATGTTAATCCAAGTAGAATTAACCACTCACTCATCTCTTGTTCACTACCCACCTACTTATGGGAATTTAATTCAATTTTTTTATCATTTCTCACAACTGCCTTAGAAGAGGTAACCACTTTTACATAATTCTAAAAGTAATCACTCACCTACACTACAATGAATCCACAATAATAAAACACATTTCTTTTTTCCTCAAACAATAATTAACTTTTTATCTGAAATCAAATTTCTATTTCACATTTCATATTAACTATTCATTTTCTGTGGACTTGGCAAAAACATATTAAGTATCATCAATGCAAATACCGTTTCTTCTTTCAAGCTTCAAAATTCCCTCTCTCCAGTAGTAATTCACCCACTGAATTCTCAAGAAAATATTTTTAGGGCATTTAACCTCCTTTAATCTTGACTGCATTTATTTAATTTCATTTATTCTTTCTTTATAAGTTTCTTAAAGGTAGGATCTTAACCGAATTTCCTAGTGAAGTACTTCACAGAGATAAAGCACATAATACATATCTAGTGATTATAAACTAATGTATGATTAAGAAAAAAATATGTGAAACATTAAAATCACAATGGTTAAGCCCCATGAACTCAGGAAAAATATTCTCACTATTTGTCTCCAAGGTCTGAGTCTCTGCTTTCTGAGAAAGGAAACTGAGAAGGCTGTTGAAGAGTAGCTCTGACGTCATCTGGAGTCTGCAGATTCTTGGGTCCTCCTTCAGTCAGCTGTGTACCTTAAGAAGAGGGAAAAGAGTTTGGCAACTGTTCCACATCAGATTCAGGAATATCTTTTGTGAAGTTCAGTAAACTTTTCTTGTTCAAATTCAATGCAGAAGGAGCCATTTGACAGAGAAATAGAAATTGCTTAAGAATATTAGTTCATCAAAGGAGAGCAAAAGATCCTTGCTTCCCAGATAACATATTTACTTAATCAATGAAAGTTGGTGCTTCAACAAAATACACTATGAAAATGTTTATAGTTGCTAGGATGTGCATATTAACCTTTGTTAATTTCAAATTTCTAAGAGGGTTCTGTCAAATTAATTCAATTATGTTTCATTAAAAAATCCTTAACCCTCATAAATACATAACCCCCCCAAAAAAAGGAAGAGAAAAGAGAAAAGAAAGGAGAAAAATAAGACCTATAGTGTCTCTCATATTAAGTTTTTTCAGATTGAAAATACCAACAACGGATTGGGGCGTGGTAGCGCAGATCTGTAGTTCTAGCTAGTTGGAAGGCTGAAGCTGGAGGATCACATTAAGCCCAAGAGTTCAAGACCTGCCTGGGAGATGGCATGGAACTCAGTCTCAACAAAAGAAAGAGAAAAGAAAGACATCAACAACCAACAGTGTACCCTTTCCAACACAAAATTTGGTAAGAAATATCAAATGTCTTATGCCTTATATCTATACAAAAACTTACACAACAATGTCTAAGGCAAATCTATTCTACTTTTAATAGTTAAAAATTGGAAATAAACGCCCACTAACAGGCAAAAGAATTGTGGTATATCCATACAATGTAATTTTACTATACTGCAACAATATACTATGCTATAATAATGATAATAAAAACATGGATGATTCTCAAGGTAATTATCCTTAGTGCAAGAAACAAGATAAAAAGATACATAGCCTCTGTGATTCCATTTACATAAAATTCTAGAAAATGCAAATTAATCTATTGTGCAAATAGATCAGTGCTGTTGCCTGGAGAAGGAAAGTACAGAGGGAAGGATTAGGAATGTGTGTTATTTTAAATTATGGTATTGGTTTCATGGGTGTACACATGTCAAAAATTATCCAGTTTCATACCATAAATATGAGCAGCTTAGTGCACATCAATTACACCTCAATAAAGCTGTAAAAACATGAATCAAATGCTTTAAAATGTTTTCTGTACCTTGATAACAGCAATTCCAAGCCTATCATTTATTCTAATAAAAGAAAACAAGGAAAAAAACAAAAGTTGGGTGCAGTCACACACCTGTAATCCCAGTGACTCAAGAAGCTGAGGCAGGAGGATCATCACCAATTTGAGAACAGCCTCAACAAATTAGTGAGGCCCTAAGCAACTTAGTGAGACCCTGTCTCAAAAACAAACAAACAAAAAAACAGCAATACTAAATATATGTACAAATATTCAGCCATAAAGATGTTCATTATATGCAACATTTCTAATCACAAAAAATCAGAAATATTACTAAATGTCAAAGTAAAAACAAACAAATAAGTCATGGAATATTATTTCATCATGGGATACCATGTAGTCATCAAAATATAGAAGAAAATTGTTATATTAAATGATATTTAAAGTGACTAAAAACAGGAAACATTCAGCATAACTGAAATTGTTTAAAATTATAAAAATAAATGCAATATTTTTAATGCATTTAAAAATATTTTTCTTTTGATTTATATTTTCTAATTTCTTTTCAATAAATATGTATTATTTTTGTAACAAAATAAAGAATGAGAAAAGCAACAATCTAAAACTGACTACTCCCTCATACAAGTATAAAACAAATACCTCTAAGAGGCAGTACACATGACAGATGTAGTTCTGGGTTACCATGCCATCTCCACCAGTGACCTACTAAAAAGGCAGGAAAACAGACTGGAAAAATGGGAGCAATCATTAAAGTAAGCTACTTGCTTTTCCAGTTCCAAAGAACTTTCATGGACATGATTTTATTTGACCTTCATAACTCAGTAAAATGAGCATAGAAGGCAGTATCCCATTTTACAGAAGAGAAACAGGCACTAAGCAAGGACCCAAACTACGGATCCTGAACATAGATTGGACCTTGACTATAAATTCTAACAGAAATTCTCAGAGGAGTAGAAAACAATTACTTTTCTATTTATACCTAGAAGGAAGTGATTCACACATGAACTTAAAAATATCCACGTTTGCAATTATATTAGTACTCCTATTGGAATGTGCCTAGGACCTTGGGAATTTCCTAAATCCCCAATCCACAACCTTGGAAGCCAAAGCCCAGACAAGCCCCTTGTCAACATTATCTACCAAACAACTGAAATTCTAGAATTGTTCTATTTTCAGTGACATTTCTTCCCTTCTTAAAAAAATTTGTTTTTTGTTTTGTTTTTCTGGTAGTATTGGAGATTGAACCAAGGGACTTTACCCCTAAGCTATAGCCCCAGACCTTTTTATTTTTTATTTTGAGACAATGTCTTGCCAATTTGCTGAAGCTGGCTTAGAACCTGCAATCCTCCTGTTTCAGTCTCTGAGTTGCTGGGATCACATGCCTGTGTCACCTCACCAGGCTATTACCTTCTATATTAAAGTTGGAACAAGAAAATAAACATTACTATATTTAAGAATGCTGCAAATAGTAACCTGTTGTAGGATTTAACTTGATGAAACTCCATTACCCTTCAGTGAAGTCTTTCCTGGTATAGGTATAGAAAAAACCCAGTCCCCAAACGGGCATATTCAATGAAGAAAGCTGCCAACATCTTTAGAGGAACATTATTATGAAAGAGCTGGTCAGTGCCTACAGATAATGCCCTGAAGCCTAAGAAACCTTTACAACTGCTATTCTTAACACTCCCAGGACCAAGAACCACTAAATTTACTTAATGATAGCTACCCGATACTGAGCAGCTACTATGTGCCAAACACAACACTAAGCTTTTTATGAGGGGACTATTATTATCCCCATTTTATAAATGAGGAAATTGAGTTTAAACTACCCCAAATCGCAAAGCTAGCAAGAGGCTCAAGTAGAATATTTTACTTGGCAAGAAAAAACAAAAGCAGCAGCCTCAACAGTTATCTGGAAGATAAATATGGACTTTCTCCAGTGTTATACATCTACAATGGTCTCAGTTCACATGGTACAAAAACAACACTAGCTAACAGTATTGTATGAAGTTCATGAGTCTACATTTTCCATCTAAGGGGTTAAAAATATTCTAAGCCCCTAATACTTAAAATGACTGTTATTTTGCCAATTTCTAGAATTGTTTATTTTAGTGGTTTGTCTTCATCAAAGCATTCTTATACCCCCTTTGAGCTAAATGTATGACCTCACAAAAAAAATTAACAGAAGATAATATAAACTACTTTCACAGATTACTTCAATGTTTCTTATATTAATAAATGGGTAAAATTAATCTCATACACAAGTCAGTGAAAGTGAATGTGTTAGATGTGTTTTGAATCATGATGACAGAAACTGGGTCTATGCAAAGAAAATGTTTAAATAACATTATACTTATACTGTGGACATAATATGGCAAAACAATCAGAATATGATGTTGAAAAAAAATCAAGATACTATTCACTTTTGTTTAACTAACTGTCAAACAAATTAGAAGCCTAGGCACTATGTGCTGGAATTATAAATGAACAAGAAAAACTTCAGTGCCTACGAGAAACAGACCAAAACAAGGAAACAGAAAAATAAGAAATAATAAAGGCATCTAAAAAAACCGAGAGAGAGAGGGAGCCATCTTACATAAAAAGATAAGACACAGTTACTCCAAGAAATGGCATTTGAAGTTCTAATCATAAAAACATAATAAACTAAGTGAAGAAAATTTCCAGTAGAAGGAATAACATGTTCAAAGGACCTGGGGAAAGAGAAAAAAAAAAAAAAAAGAAAAAAGAAAAGGGTAAGAAATGCGTTCAGAGTAAGCATAAAATGTGATCTCAAATCCGTTTTTTGTTACATACATGTTACTGAACACTCATGTATACACACAGTACTAAAAGGAAAAAAAAAACACAATGTTAAAAGTGATTAATTCTAGATTATGAATAAAGAGTTTTTTGTCCTTTAACATTTCTTACATGTTCCAAAATAAGTTGTACGACTATTACAGTGAAGAAAAAAACAGGGTTAGAACTTCTCATTCAGTATTGAATCAAAGGGGTGAAAAGTGTATTGCATTGTACCCAAATTTTAGGGAGGAAACATTCAGTCTTTTAGTAATAATTATGGTATTAGCTGTAGTTTTTCATTCTCTTCTACCTCTAGTTTTGGAATTTGTTCATTTGTTTTTATTACAAATTTGCTAGATGTTGTCAAATTCTTTTTCTGCATCTATTGAGATAACCATGGGGTTTTGTCCTTTATTCTAGCAATAATATATGTCATATTAACATTTTCCATGTCAAAGCAACCCTTCCTTTCCAGGATAAATGTCTTTACCTAACATCACATGTATGGTCCAAGACTGAATGCTTTGCCCCCTAACATCGTGAAAAAGACAAGGATGCCTAAGGTGAGATTTACTCAATACAACAAAGCAAAAACTATGAAGACACATAGATTGACAAGATCGTCTGGACTGATAATTCCTCGGAATCCTAAAAGAAATCCCCAAACTTTTAAAATCAATAAGATTTAGAAAGGTAAATAACCAGATTTACCTTTTACAAAAATCTAAAGCATTTCATGTATATGTTAGCAACAGAAATAGATTTTATTCACTTATAATAGTAGTAAAAAAAAAGAAAAAAAACCTTGAGAATAAATTTAACAAAAGTGAAAAACCCGTGTACTCCAAAGTACAAGATAGCCAGAAACAGTGGCACACTCGTATAATCCCAGCAACTCCAGAGGCTGACACAGAAAGACCACAAGTTTGAGGCCAGCCTGGACAACTTAACGAGACCCTGTCTCAAGGTAAAAAATAAACACGGCAAGGGGTGTGGCTCAGTGGTAGAGTGTCACTAGGTACAATCTCCAGTATCCCCCAAAATGAACAGATTACAAATTATTATTTAGAAAAATTCAAAACAAAGATTCAATTGGCTATAAGATTCAACATTGTTTTATTTATGAATTCTCCCCAAATTCATCGTTCAGAATCCACCATGATTTTTTTTTTAAAGCCAGATATAAGTACGCCTGTAATTCCAACTACTCAGCAGGCTGAAACAGGAGGATTGCCAAGTTTGAGGTCAGCATGAGCTCTTTAGAGATATTCCATCTGAAAATAAAATAAGGACTAGGAATATAACTCAGTGGTACATCACCTGCCTAGCAGGTGTGAGGTCCTGGGTTCTCCCCAGAATGGGGGCGGGGGGGGGGGGAGGAGACTTAATGTCAAAATTTACTATAAAGCTATAGAGAAACCAAAACGATGTAATACAGGCATAAAGGTAGAAAAATAGTGTCTCCAGAAAAAACTCTCACATCCATGGTCATTTTATTTTTGACAAATGTACCATAACAATTCAATGGAGAAAAAAACAGTCTTTCTAATAAATGGTGCTGGAATAGTTGGATATCCACATGTAAAAATAAATAGATGAATAGGTATAAATCTTTATTTCACAAATGTACTTACAAAAATAACTACATTTGGATTATAGTCTGAAGCAATAAACTTCAGCAAAACTGAAACAAAACAACAAAACTTCTACAAGAAACAAAAAATCTGTGAACTAAAGTTTGGGAAAGATCCCCTACAGGAGCACAATCCATAAAAAAGAGAAAAATTGAACTTTATCAAAATCTTCAAAAGATATCCATTAGATGAAAAGCCAACTCCAGAATGGGAGAAAACATTGTAACTCATCATCACAATGAAGAAATGATATCTATCATGTATTAAAATCCTTACAAGTCAAGAATAATAAGATAAAAATAACCACTTAAAAAAAAAAAAAAACGGGCTGGAGATTTAAAAGCACTTCACCAGAGATAATATATGAATGTTGAGTCAACACATAAAAAAGATGTTCAGTCAGGCATGGTGGCACACACCTATAATCCTCCTCACTCAGTAGGCTGATGCAGAAGGATCACAAGTTTGAGGCCAGCCTCAGCAACTAAACCAGACCGTGTCTCAAAATAAAAAATAAAAATAAAAAGGGCTGAAAATGGAAGTCAGTGATAGAGCAGCACTGAGTTAAATCTCCAGTGTTTAAAAAAAAAAAAAAAAAAGAGATCATCATCATCATCATTACCAGTTCTGAAAAATGTAAATAAAATCACATTGAAATTTCACTACAAATCCACTAAGAGTTCTAATTAAAAAAAAAAAAAAAAAAAAAAAAAAAAAAAAAAAAAAAAAACTTGAGGAAGATAGGGAGAAAATAAAACCCTCCTACATTATTGGTGAGTATGTGTACTGGCATAGCCACTTTGGGGAACAGTTTGGCAATCATTATATATGTCTATACTCATAATGTCCCAACAATTTCACACATGTGTATCTAAATGAGAAATATAAAAACATTTCCAAAACATACAAGTTTTGGAAACAGTGATATCTCCATCAATCACAATAGCCAAAATTGCAAACAAACCAAATATCCATCAACTGGTGAAAGGACATGAAGTGGTAGCCAACAAAACAAACAAAAAACGGAATAAACTAATTATTCATGAAACAAACATGAATCTCAAACATATTCAGTGAAAGAAGTTAGATATAAAGCATATCAATATCGTATGATTCCATTTATATCTGAAATACCTAGAAAAGCTAAAGTGTAGGATAAAGCAGATCACTTCCAAGGTCAGGATGGGAGCAGACCTTGTGAATGAGCATGAAGGAACTCTTCAGAGTGACCAAAATGTTCTAAACCTGGACTGTGGCAAAGGTTGCACACTTGAATGAACTGACTCAAAATCAAACTGCATAAACAGTGGATGAACAACATGGTATGTAAATTATACGTACGTCAAACTAAAAAAAAATTAAAGATATACTCCATATAAATTCAAAAACTTTTAAAATGTATTTGATAAGTTGCAATTTTCTTCATTATTTAAGATAATAATCATAATTTAAGACAAACCTAATGGTATTACAATTATTCTTTGGAGAATGCAACGTAGAAATAACTTCATCTCTTTCATATACTGCTGGTGGGAATGTAATACACTGGTACAGCTGCTACAGAAAACAGCTGAGTAGTTTTAAAAAAAAAATACAGAATTATTGTATGAATAGACATTTCACTCCTAAAGTAGAGAAATGAAAACTTATGTCACAGAAAAACTCATATGCTTATAATGATGAAAAGGTGCAAACATGCATCTATCAACTGGTGAGTACACAAAATGAGAAAAATCCATACAAAAAAGTACTATGTAGCCATAAAAAGGAAAGAAGTACTGATACATGCTACAACAGGTGAATCCTATTATGCTGAATAAAAGAAATCAGTTACCAATAACCATGTACTGCATTATTTGATTTACTTGGAACGTCCAGAATAGGCAAATAAACAGGGATAGATTAGTGGTTGCCCAGGATTGGGATGGGGAAGATGGGAATGGGGACTGACTGCTAATGGGCATAAAGTTTCTTTTAAGGATCAAGAGACTGTGAAAGTTAGATGACTGTGCTGGCTGCATATAAAAACCAAAATCAATGAACTAAACAGTTTAAATGGATGAATTTTATGTCATGTGAATTCTATCTGAATAAACATTAAAAAGAAGACTGGTATTTATTAAAACATCAAAAGTAATTTGCAGAATAAAAAACTGGAGCTCTGATTTTACTTATTTGTTTTTGAGCTTGCTTTACATTTATCTCAACAGTTTAAGTATTCAGTTAGTTGTGGCTAAATAAGATAACTTTTTAAAAGGTAAAGCATTTTTATGTACCATTAACGAAGAGAGTAACATTAAAAATTCAACATTAAAACATACTAAGGAATAAAAGTATCATGTAAATATTGCATGTTCTATATGGAGAAAATGCATGGGAACACATTACCAATGGAACATAAATGATCTATTTAAATGAAATGAAATGCCATTTTTAAGATACAAAGAATTGACAAAATCACAATATTCCCAAATTGAACTACTACATTTAGAGTTTTACCAATCAAAATTCAAGAAGTTCTATAAACTGACTCTATAACTTCTATGGAGCAGCAAAAGCCCATTACTGAGATACCATCCAAGCACAAGAATATATTAGGCCAAGGTTTCCTTAGGACTAATTCTAAAGAATGAGATCAATAAATTCAAATGCATTAATATGAAAAACTTCCATTTGTCAACAAAGGAAAATGAAGATGAATCACAATACATATAGCCATCCAAAAAGAACACTTAAGATCCAGAATACATGTATGTGAGTGTGTGTGTACTCTATAACATTTTATTTAAAAGCGGGCAAAACGCAGAACAGGTGGCCCTAAAAAGTGTCAGAACTCAAGCAGGATGAATCGGGTGTTCATCACAGAAGAAATGGTACAGTATGGGAGTCAGAAATCAAGCTCTCTACTTTTTAAATTCTGTACTGTACTTGCAATTTTTCTGTATGTGCTGTTTTAAATTTTTAAAAATATAAAAACTACATATTTGTATGCACAGTACTGAATGAGCAGTTTAAAGGACATAACATAAAATACATGAACAAGCATTTCATAAAAGAACATACCAGTGGCAAATAATCACATGAAAAAATGTTTGAACTCATTATTAATCAGTGAAAAGCAAATTTTTAAGAATCATAAAAAGTTGCCATTTAGGTTCATCAAATTGAGACAGTTACTAAAGAGGAGCTTCCAATATATTACTAGTGAAATATAAATGAGTCCAATGATTTTGGGAAACAATTTAGTATTATTTTATGTAACTGAATAGGTTCTACACTTCTACTCTTGGGAATATATCCTTCGGCCTTGCACAAGTGCAGCAGAACACATATGAAATAATGCTGACTTAATGTATGTACATTGTATGTATGTGTGCGTATAATAAACCAATCAATATAGATACAACAAAAACAAAACCAACAAAAGCACTCAACAACAAACCATATGTCCACCAAAACAATAAAAACACATAACAGAATATTAGCCAGCAATGAAAATAAATGAACCATAACCACATATAGCAAAAAGAAAATTTAAAAAATTTAAAACCAATATGAATTAAAAAAGCAAGTCTCAGGAGACTATATACAGAATATGACCATTTTCAAATGGTACACACAAGAAGGAAAACAGTATTATTAAAGAAAGTAAGTGACTAACATAAAATTGAAGAAAGTGGTCAGGTTGGTGAGGGCAGCAGGGGCAAAGAACAAGAAAGGAGAGTCATAATCTGATGCAAGAAGCAACTATATCAGTGAAGTTCTAGTTCCACGTTAGCTGTTAGTTCTCAGGGGGTCATTTTAATATTGGGCTTTAAATTTAAATACAGGTTGAGTACCCTTAATCTGAAAAATTTGAAATCTCAAAGGTTTCAAACTGGAACTTTTTGGGCAATGACATCATGCTTAAAAAGTTTCAGATTTTGGATTTTTGGATTAGGGATGCTCAATCAGTAAAAGTCTATGGAAAGAAACTCCAAAATCTACAACAGTTCTGGTCCCAAGTATTTCATATAAGTGATACTCAAAACGCACTGTGATAGGAGCTTTACTAGGTAAGAATCTTGTTTAGGTAAGCATCTGAATTTTCATACACAAATGCTAACTGCTGGGCAACACATTCTCCTCATTCTCCTTTTAAAAATAAAACACAAAGGAGAACACATAGAGACACATTCAAAAGAACCTGAAAGCTGACTTACATATAAAAACTTACAGCTTATTCAAAGAATGAGACTGATTCATTATCTACTATCATTTTTGTCTGAAAACCAACATAAGTGCGTGTTTGCTTACTTCCTACAAATTTTAGAATGGACAGAGAAATGGATATTTTATAAAAATCACTTAAGATGAGATATAGGTAAACTAGAGTAATTCAATATGCTTCAGGTTCTTAATGAACTGCATTTATTCTCTAAATCTAAACTTATGCTTCAGGTTCTCAATGAACTGCATTTATTCTCTAAATCTAAAGTTTCTTTTCCTAGCCCATCAAACAGGCCAGTAGTCAATCATGACATGACTGGCTAAAGTGTGATGAAAAAAGCCTAATCATCTAGAGCAGCTTCTTCGACCAATGAATAATTTCTCATATTTATTATATACTACTTTTATCTCAAAAACAATTACAATTCAGTTTTACCAACAACTCTGCTTTACAGGTAGGGCACATATTATTAAGCAATAATTATTGCATACAACACAATTATCTTTAAAAATTAAAACTGGTTAGAAATGCTAATGATATTCTGTATCTACTTTAAGTATTTCCTTACTATCATGTGAAAGGTGCTTTACAAGGTGTGTTTTATGTAATACACAAAGATTGAAAATTTTAGCTGTGCTGCATTCTTATCAAATGCAAACAAGTACAATAAACTGGTTAAAACTTCTTATTTAAAAGAAAGGTCAGAGAAAAGCAACTCATCTTAATAAATACACATAAAAATACTGAATTGATTCTGTTGGCTTGGAATGTTATTTAATGATATGCTTGAAAGATATAATATGCTGCACAATATTAGAAAGTTGGGATGGGGTAGATCATCTAGTTGGCAATTGCATACATTCTTTAGAAGGGTCACAACACGGTGACACAGTGAAAACAGACTTTTATAAAACTAAGTCCATACCATTTGTATTATGGTGTATTTCTTATTATATTTTTACAAGGCTTAAGACTTCAAAATTGAGGGCTTGATTCAAAAAATAAATACATTTATATGCAATTTTAAGACTAGAATAAAATAGTCACTAAATATATGTTCAGCATAAATGCTTCTTTGAACATTTTAAAATTACTTCCAGTGTTTCCCACTTGTTAAGTGGAATATAAAATACCCACCCAAATGTAACACTTAAATTCTATTCTTTTATTTTTTTTTTATTTGTATTCTACTAAAAGTCATTTCCTATCATTAATGGTCAATGTCATACTTTTTGAAAATATATAGTTTCATCTTCAAAAAATACTCAATATAAACAACTGTTTCTTTGACATTTTCATTTGGATAGGCATATCACATTTAGCCTATCAACAACTGAGTCCCTATTCCTTCTAATCTCAGATTGTATCAACCCCAGTCTTCCAAATGTTCAGGCCAAAAACCTGACTGCTACACCCATATCCAATTCGACAGCAAATTCTGAGGGCTTTACCTAAAAAAATATCCGGAATCCAACTTCTTACTGCCCCTATTCACGTCATCTTCATTTCTCCTGGATTATTATAAAACAGTCTCCTAATTGTTTTCCTTGCTTCTGTATCTAATGTCCCACTGATTTATTTAATACAAATGTTATATTGGGTTCTCTTCTGCTCAAAACTGTCCAGTGGCATCCTAAACCCTCTAATTTCCTCACTCACTCCCCACCAGCCATAGGGATCTCAAATACACTTTTTCTCAGACATTTTACATCACTAGCTCCCAAAACAACTCAGTTTTCACTTCTGGGTGAGGCCTTCCCTGGACAGAATCTAAAATTTCATGCCCCCTACATACTGGCTTCTCTGTTTCAATTTTTATTAGTATTCATTAATAAGATACCATAAAAGTGAACTGCTTCATTTTATCCATCTCACCAATAAAATTCAGATCCAGAGGGGCAGCAATGCTCTCACAGAAACATCATTTATTCAGTATTTCATTCCCAGGGTCTTGAAGGATAACTGGAATACAACAGCACTCCATACACGACTACATTTCATGGTCTCACAGGAGAGTTTACAGCAATTAATACAGCTATGTTTAGGCACTGCGGTGGCCTCCTCAAAGACACACTTTTTCATTTCTTTTCTGATTGTTGGGCAGAACACTCACTCTTCTCTCTCAGGAGGTAAATCCTGATTAGGTCAAATTATTCATTTTGACCAATAATGTTTACTCTAATAATAAGGGGCTGAGGCATGGGCATATGATATAATTTTGTACAGTGAAGCTTACTGGGAAGGAAATGTTTTCCCCACTTTAAAAAAAAAAACAAAAAACAGCATGGGAAAATGCCCACCTTGCAACAATGAAGAGTGCCACTGCCAAGACACGATGGCAGAGGACAAGGGAAAATGCCACGTGGGTCAGACCCAATAACACTATTATGACAATTAATTAACTGTACTCCAAACTTTCTGGTGGGTAAGATGATACACTACTTACTGTTTAAGCTACTTTTAGTATCATCTTTTATTACTTATATTTTAATTAACACAAATATTATTTAACTATTTTGTTTCCTTTAATGTGTTACATCAAACAAATAAAGGTGGATTCATTCACCTGATGGAGGTCAGAAGCTTCCCCTCTCTCCTTTTTTTAATGCTGTATGCCTACAGAACATGTCATATGACAATAAAAAAGCTATTTTAAGATATTTTCTCACAGTAATAAGGTTACAAACAGTGTGGCTGTTCTTTCTCTTTTTTTTTTTTTTTTTTTGTACTAGAGATTGAACCCAGGATACTTAACCACTGAGTCACAACCCCAGCCCTTTTTTGTATTTTTTTTTTTTTATTTAGACCCAGGGTCTCACTGAGTTGTTTACGGCCTCACTAAGTTGCTAAGGCTGGCTTTGAATTTGTGATCCTCCTGCCTCAGCCTCCCCAGCTACTGTGATTACAGGAGTGTGCCACTGTGCCTGGCAGTGTGGCTGTTCTTAATGGAAGAATTGAAAATAAATATATGACCAAAGCAAAGGCTATCCAAGTGTAGAAATTTAAAATAATTTAAACAGTAAAATCATGTTATAAACCACCATGTGCCTAGAAATGTTCTGCAGAATGATAAGTGATCACTTCAAGGAAAGAAAAAAGGGAAGAAAGAAGAAAGAAAGTTGGATGGTAATGAGGGAAGAAGGGGTTACAAGACCAATAAATTCAGGGGATGATGAATTAAACAAAGGTAATTATGTTCCCTTCATGTGTGTACACACTCCAGAAGGCAGTTAGGGGATACCATTTATTTGAGACATCCTCCTTCAAGCTTGAAGCAATACTAGCTTAACAGTAGGGGTAGAAGTGAGTCAGTGATGGTTTGAGTCAAAGGGCCAATTTTGAGTCAAAGGGTTTTGATGTTTAACTCAAAGTATTAATAACAAAGTCAAAACTATAACTGTCTAAAATTGTAACTCTTCTAGTTCCCAGTAAAACTTACTTAACACATTACAATGCCTTTCCATGAAAGTCTTACAAATCTGAAAATTCTTATAAACTTATGAATGAAGTGTCCATATTATCAAATAACTTACTCTAACAATAATGGGACCAAAATTAAGAATATTAAAAAAATTTAACTATCGGATACACTTAATTCTGTACTTTAATATCTGCAATATACATGGTAACTAATTATCAATGTATTTTTTTAACTGTTATTTTCTAAAGATTATTTGGATGAATTATGGTTCTGAAAAAAATAAAATGCACTTAAAGCTGTTGGGAAAGGAGAGATTTCCTTTGAAATCTTCTTACCATAGTCTCCAACAATAGTCCCCAACAGTAAGCAAAAGCAAAAATGATTATTCTGTTGGTAAAACTTCAAACCCAGTCACTGGATCATTTTAACTGACAGGATACCTGATCATCTTAAGGTTGACTATGTATTGATCTCAAGTGCAATTCTTACCTCATCCTGGTCTCCCTTGCTGCTTCTTTGGGGCACTACACATACAGGAATGAGGCAGAAGGCACAAAAAATGTATAAGTTAAGCCTGTATTAATAGTGTAAAGCCACAGAATAGCCAAAAATATATAGGAGGTAAAAATCCTTTTTATAAAATATAAATTAGTCTCTGTGACTGCTGGAAATTCAGAAAAGGGTTACAGAGAAAGCTGAAAAACTAAACCGAACATCTCTGAAGTTCCTTATCTTAAGGTAAACCAAATGAACAAGCACTATTTAAATTTAAAATAAAAAGTATTTAATCCCAACATTTTATCAGTAATCATGACATTAAAAAAAAATCATAACTATATTTCCCACAAGTAGTCAAAGCCATGCATGTGCAAGAGGTGGGAATAACAAAAATAATTAAATTGTACTACATGTTATGTGCCAGGAACTTCTCAAAACAATCCTAGGAAGTTGTCCCCATTTTACTGAGGAGAACCCTGAGTATTAGGTAAAGTGATTTGCCCATTATCAACAAAAAGTAAGTGGTAGTGTTAAGTTCACACCTAGACTATCTAGTCCTGTTCAAATCCACCACACCACAATGTCTCAGTCCTTGTCAACTTTAGTCCACTTACCCATAACATTGCTTTGACTCAAATGTGTTGTCCTAAAGCCTAAGTAGCTCCAAATATACTTCTGTACTCTAATGATGATGCAACATGGCATATAGTTTAAAAACAACTATGTGGTAGGTTATTTCCAGTTTTTATAATTAGCATTTATAAAGCAGATGCAAGTAAATACCAGTTATTGACATTAGAACTAAGTCAAACATTATTGCATCAAATCATTATATATAAATCAGATATTATCCAATTTTACAGATGAGGTTCAGAGAAGTTGAGTAACTTGCAGGTAGATCTGGGATTCAAATTGAGGTCATTCTGTTTTTTTTAACACGTTCTACAAACACTACTCAATAAAGCCTCCACAGTGTCACACTAATTGCCTTGGCAGTCAGACTCCTGAGATGAGAGTCTATCATGAGAGATGGATAGTCTCTTTTAATAATCATTGGTCAAATACTCTGTGCCTAGAGCTATGCTAAAGACTTGTGTCTTTAATTACAAGTCCTTGCTGACCTCACTAGACTCTCTGAATAAAAATATATTCCTAGGGTAGTCTAGCCTCTGGCAATTTCTATTGCCAAATTCACCAAACATATCACTTTTGTTACTACTAGGGCATAAACACCATGGAATTTCCTTACTGGAATAAAGCCTATAAAAACCTTTTGCAGGAAAATCTTCGGGACTCTAAGTATCAAAAAGCGGAGGAAATGTTGATACTTCAAAATAAATCCTGACCCAGTAAGAACTGGCACTGGGCCTCTTATTTTCCTGCAGTCAGCAAAACTACAAATCTATAAAAATTCAAATAGTAGTTAAGGGCATGCATTTTGAAGTAGTTCCATATGTGGTGAGTCACTTCCAAACTCATTCTTTATATTAAAAACTTTTTAAAACCTCAATACGTGGGTAGAAATCACTTTTAAAACCTATTAACTACCATACCATGAGAAGAAAAATGAGTCTGTGTGAGATTTTACTAATTGTTTTCTCTGAAAACCGTTTTCTGGGGTGGGGATGGGGGATGCATAGTATTACTGACTCTGATGCACTATCTTGCTTGGTAGTGCAAAGAAACTCAGAAATTCTTGTTCCTAACCCTGTACTGATCTAGATCTTTGTAAAAATGAAATGAAAGTCAGTTTAATCACCCAACAAACATAACAGGCAAGTAGATATGAGGAGAGAAGAGTTGGAGGAAGTGGAGAATTGGGTCAGTAGGTGGCAGATCATAACTAGTTCAAACTTGAATTCAAAAGCATGGACTAGGGGTATGTGAAAACTCTTAACAAGCAGAGGCAAAGAAAGAAAAACAGAACATGAGCAGAAGAAAAGTTCCTAACTTACAGAAGAATATGCTATTGAGTTTGAAAACCTATTTTGGTTCTCTTAAAACTGCATTCAAATTAACAATATTGTGATTTAACATGTTATCTTTCTAAGAGTACCATGATAATAATACACTTTATGTATTTCCTTATTTATTCAGTACAATGTTCCTAAGATGTAGGTTGTATGTTATTTTACAGATCAGGAAACTAAAACCTAAGTTAAATGATTTGCTAATAGTCTATGTGGAGAGCCAGGGGGGTCTTGGAATGTATTCCCCATGTATAAAGAGGGACTACTATATTCATTTCATGAATTATGCTATAAAAGTATGTCCATGATAACCTCTATTTCACATTAAAAGAGCCAAGTCATTTAGTTTTTATTTTTACACAGGATTTCACCAAGTTACTTAGGGTCTTGCTAAACTGCTGAGGCTGGTTTTAAAATTGTGATCCTCCTGCCTCAGCTTCCAGAGTCACTGGGATTACAGGCGTGCACCACCACACCCCAGCAGCAATCTGCTTAATAATCTTTCTTCCCACTTAAATGTCACCTACTACTGGGTCTACAAGAAGATCAATTATAAGGCTACACCAGTAATAAAAACAGTGAAAATGCAAGGCAGAACTTAGCAGATGGATCCTCAGAGGTAGACACATGCGGCCTGGTTGAATACATCCACAGATCTTATCAATAGATCTACAGAAATATAGATGGCAGCTGATCCCTACACTAGAAGGTAGAGCTGTTGTGGGCAGGAAGGCTCTAACATTGTGTAAATGTTTAATGCATACTCCATACTGTCTTAAAAACAGGAGCTTTATATATTTCATTTTCAAATCAAGGCATTCTTTAAAATAGTGCTATACTTTTTTCAGTGTAGGTAAAATGTTAACAACTGAGATGATTAAAATAGATAAAACTGGTTTGATCTAAACCAGATTTTTTTTACTTGCTTTCACAAAATTCAGTTTGTCAAGACTAAAATATTCCTCTTCTCTTTGACAAATGTCAAACTAGTTTATCCAGAACTGAAAGCTAAAGAAAAATAAATAACACAATATGGCATAAAAGTTTTAACTTTCCTATCATTGGAAAGGCTTGATTAGATTTTAAAAACGGAACAATAAGACAAAATACAATACCTCTGGATGTGTTTCTCCCAAATGTTAAAATAATAGGTCCTGAGAACAGAGTTCTGAAAGAGCTCACAATCCAACTATTCCCTGAAAAAGAAGAGAAAAGTGCATTACTTCAAGTATATCTTATCTCAAAAAATTAACAGCTTGTTTTAAAATGGAATTTTAATTACTCAAACCATTATGGAAAAAAACAAAAAAGATGTATATCAAAATATAAAGTATTCTTATATGTGCTTTCCTTAAGCATAGTTATTGACTGAATCTGATGAAACAAACTGTATTACAGAATTATTCATAAAAATATACTACATGACTTAACCTTAATGTAAAAATTGTCACCTGTTCTTAAGGATATAAGAAACTAATGTCAAGAATAAAGAGAAATTTCCCTCAAGGATTTTTGGAGAAAGAGTCTCAGGATTATCTGACATCACGGTGTTTGAAACACATTTCTTCTCTAGACCAAAAAGAACAGAAAATGTCAAACTCAGAATGAGAACCACCCTAGAGAAAGAACGACACTGACATGTAGGAAAGTTTACACTTTCAGAAAAAAAGAGTGGGTGAAAGTTTCTGTCCAGTCAGAGACAGTGTCTACACTTTAATACTGTGGTGTTTGAGGAGACTTTGACTTGATCAAAGACCAATGGACAGCAAAGCTAGCTGGTGACAAGGAAGGTGTGATATTCACTCCCGGATCCCACCACAGCACACTCCACCTGCATCCGCTCTGTACTAACTACACTGCTAGAACTCTTAAACACTGCTAGAACTCTTAAAATCCTAGCCCATAACTCATGATCAGTTCTCTAGGACTATAGCTTCAACTAAAATAAACCCATAAACCTGAATTCTAACCTCCCAAAATAGTTGTTTTTTATTACCACTTCATTTTACCAGGGTCCTTCAGCCTCCTTGAAACCACACAGAAGTACCAGTTTTTTTAGAGTTATACTCCCTGAACATCCCAGTCAAGTAGGCTTTTCAACCTAAATTGCCTTCTCTGTATCATGCTGATTGTTATTCTCCCCGTGACTGCTGAGCCCTTATTATTCTTTGATTCCCCCCCAATACTTTCTGTGGTACAAAACATCATAGCTAGTGCTTACTAAATGTCTGCTAAATTCAATTAACAGAACATGCTTAAGTAAAAACAATTACCACAAAAGGAAAGGAAGGAGGTATATGGACCAATAACAATGAAGAATACTGTTTTTATTTTAATTACTTTATTCCTGTACATCCTTACTCACAGTTCTTCATCAGTAAGACTTTAAGTATATACATCAGTGCTCTCCCAACCCTGAATATGTGGCAGGTCTCCCTTCTGTACATGATGCTGGACTCTAGTACCACTCTGAGGTCCTGTACCAACTGGCTGGCAACAGGACATTAACACAAATCCTCTAAGTACATACGTCAGCAATGCCAAAGCCACCTTTCATCAGCAGCAGGGAATGTCCCCTATATATATAAATCAAAGACTCCTAAAATCATAACCAAGAGCAGACTATTCCCAAGATCTTAGAAGTAGACAAAGGGTATCTCCTTAAAATGGTGTTTAGAACTAGAGAGAAAAAAACAAACGAAACTCTGAAAAGACATCCAGGTGTTTGGGGGTGGGGGGAAGCATTATCATTTCCTATTAGGACACTACTTTTTCAGCAGCTAAATAAAAACATTACCAAATCATTTTATGTAATAAAATTTAACCTTATTTTGACCTTCCTCATAAAGCAAACAACTCTCTCTATCCAATAAGGTTCCATCTGAACTACGTAAGATGATAAGCAATACCTTAATTGCATTCATTTACATGACTTTGAAACTATTCTGGGCTGAAGTCACTGACTACAAGGTCACTGAATACAAAAAAGTAGAATGTATGCAATTTGCAGAGGAAGAATGATCCACTTAAAACACTGTGAAGCACCTTTTTCCATCCCTCATTAGGAGATATCAAATGCTTAATGCAATCAACAGGTGCAGACATCTCTCTTTGAAATATATCACACACAAAAAAATATATACACACACATCAAAGAGATAAATAACATGTGTACTAAGACTATATATTTCAATAAATGTATAATATACATTATGGCATTCTTATTAATCTGCCTAAAGGAAGAAAAGAATATATACCCTATCAGCATTTAAGATCAAAACACAAAATAGAACTATTATTTTTTCCACTGTCATATAAAAAATTTCGAAAAACTAAAACTCAGATTATAAGGCTATAGTTTTAGGGAAATAACTACAAACACAGGATGCTAAATATATTAAGAATTTCTGCTTTCATTTTATATAAGCTACAGAATCCTATGTTCCATGAACTGGCTTAGAGAAACATACTTTACATGTCTCAAATTCAATAATACTGCCTTAGTAAAAAGAAAGGAAATACAATGGATTGACAGAAATCACCATGTATCACAGAGGACAATGTGTATTCAAAATCTCAAAATATATTAAAATGCATAAAAATAAGTTAACCCTATAAAACAGTTACCATTAGTAAAATACAATTCTAACACAAACTAGATATTATTGGCATTTGAACTGGAGAAAAAAAGAAGGAAACCAAAAGGATAGGATCTACGATCTTTAGTACTTTAAAAATGTTTACAGTATTAGCACAATAGAACTTCAAGTATTTATTTTAGGTTTAATATAACATCACCAGGAGATTCACTGAAGAAGCTTCTGTCCATTAAATTAGGTACATCTTCCTTATTTAATTTACTACCCAAGCACTTTTAGACTACTCAAGCCAATCTTTGGCAATTTAAAAATGATTTAGTCAAAGAGAAGTAATGATATTATAAAATTTATGCATCTTCATCTTCTCTCCCTACAGAAAAGGGCAAGATTTTTTTTCAGGTAACTATGTATTAGATCAAAACCATTTCAATTGATACTTCTCCCCAGAGAACAAGTATGAATACATATTTAAGGACCATTTTCCTAAATAAACTCCAACACCATGTTACTTTGTCCTTTTAAAATCAAAACCCAAATCTCTCAATTTCTACCTATAAATCAAACCAATGCACTCTGAATTAGCTTAGTTTTAAAATAAATGTATACATGTAGTTAATAAAATACTAGTTACTATTATTATCTACATACGACTTTCAGTGAACACATCATCTTTAGGTATTTTAATTTTATTTCTATAAGAAGCAATTCAGGATCAGATAAGGAAATTTTAACTGTATGAGGAAACTCCTGGCTCACCTTTTTTCACAAGGATAAGAACATGTGGGGCCAACTAGAAGCTTCCTCTGCTATTTTCAATGTTTCTGGTTACACTTTTATTTGAACTGAAGTCTCAGATTGAAAACACACTTCTGATAAAGATAACATTCTTTTTCCTGCAAACACTTCTTTGCCCACCCCAAGGTACTGAGTGCTTTATATTCCTGAGTTCATTAATTACAATAATTCTGAAGTTCTACTTCAACCACAAAATATCACAATTTTCTTTTCCTTACAGATCAGAAGATGTTGAAGTCAATTTTTATAACCACAACCTAGTCTCTGTGTATATTTAAATGGGCTACAATCTTGAACTGAAATAAACTGTATTAATGGCATCATACAGCTTTCAGTGAAGAAAGAAATAAGCCTAAATTTAGGTTCAGCTACATTTCAATCTCAGGAGACTATTGTAAACCCCACCTACAAAGCAGGTATGCATGTGTGTGTTGTTCATATATTTTATTTCTTATTTTTTGTATATTATGATGTTCTGACAATTGAAAGATCTTACTGGCTGGGTAGACTATCTCTTTGGGGGCAAGACAATTCTTAAGAGATTGTGCAAAGAGCTCAGCCCCACCATGCCTTTGATATGCAAACTAACCAGTTCAAACCATATCTCCTTCTTCTGGCTCACACACCTCAGAGGGCAATATTCCTTTGCCTTCACATCACCCAAGGATCAAGAACCAAGTAAAATAGGGACCTGTAAGTTATTAGTTAACTGTAAGTTAGTTATTCAAACTATTACTATTATATTTAAACTATTACTATTACTATAACTATTACTATTATATTTAAACTATTATTATAGTTTATTACTATTATCATCTACCTATAGCTTATTCAAACTAGTCAAACCTAAATTTGGTGACCCTGCACTGCCTTACCCTTCTAGGAGATTCCAATAAAGGACACAGCCTGGGCTCTTCCGTAGTGCCTCCTGACCAGTGCTTTCCTATGTCAGCCTGTATAGCATGACATGGCATAGCTTCTGGGATGAGTGAGTATAATAATCTCGTTTTTTGAGCTTCTGTGTCTCCTTTTGTGATTGCACCTGACTAAGCACATAAATGTGAGCCTGTGTGTGCAAGCCTGTCTTCATTTCCTCTTTTCCCTTCCCCAGATGGTAGCTGAACAAAATACTACACTTTTTAAAATATATATAAGGATATGAAAACAAAGTATCAATTAGCTTGAAAAAGAGATGCCTAAATAAAGAAATCTATCAATTCTGTATACACAATTAAGTCTTGGACTGACAATGTTGCTCAGATAACATAAAAGAACAAAGTGACTCAAACTGTAAGGAACTGGTCAAAAAGATTCCATAGAATTTGAAGCACCTGCTACAGAATATATTAATGTACAATTTCATCTGGGAAATATATTTCTTCCTCCCTCACCTGTTCCCCCACCCATCTTGCACTCAACTCTATAAACAGCAGTTATCCCCCATTATAAAACAGTTGGCGGTTACAACAATGAGCCAACCAAGAAAGTACAATATTCTATAACTGACATTTACTGCATTGGCCTTGGACTTCTAATCTTTACCAGACGGGCACACAAATCAATCCATCAGCTCATAAAGGTGTGCTTTTTTAACCTCTAAAACAGATGGGATTGGCCAGAAGTGTCTGGCATGTCAAACTGCTAATCACTGCTGCCCTTTGCACAAAATAACCCACTTAAGTTGAGGCATGGTTGCACTGTAACCGACATTAGTCTGTGGGAAACCCATTTAACTGTCACACACTCCTGCCACTCCTGCTCTCCCTTAATTAAGCCTAATGCCTTATGCTTTGACCTTTTGTTCTAGCCTATTAACCCTATCTAGTACAAGTTCAATTATGTTAAACTAAAAACTTTGCTGTAAAATATTAAATGCCAAGCTCAAAAAATCAAAAGGGATATCCCCCCAGCCTTAAGTTCTATGCACTCTGATACTCAATGCAATTGAAAATAAAACCTCACTTTTAAAGTAATGCTGATTTCTATTAAGTTAAGGGGAATCAAATTGTCATTCTAGTCCAACCCCCTTATTTTACAAAAGAAAGTGAGGCCAGAAAACATAAAATTACTTGCCCATTTCATAGCTTTCCCACAACAAACCCATGCTAAAACCTATCTAATCCCTAGCTCTAATTCTTTATTCTCCACGGTATCTCTGGATTAATAGTTCAACCACCCAGCATTAAGGATACTAATATTTTTACCACAAATTATTACCTTTCAGCATCCTCTAGAATACATTACACAAATAGGCCTAAAACAAAATAAATGGTGACTTCAATACATTTTAGAAATAAATTTTCCTTCCTCCTTCTATACACCAAAACTTCCTATCCCCACACTACTTCTTTTGTCCCTTTTTAAAAATAGCCATGGCCATTAAAAACTGCTAAATCCTGCAACATTCACAAGGTAATAAAGCAATATATACAAATAGAATTATTTTCTTTCAGATGTTTCACTGAAGTATTCAACACAGTCAATGACTAAAGCCACAGAAAGCAACTACAGCTTGTTACTTATTCTCATAGGGCAAATTCACAGGTGCATATTTCCAAGATGTCTTCTTTATACCTATATACACATGCATTGCTGTTTACTTTTACAAAAAAAAAAAAAAAAAACTAAAAAAAATTTAACATTCAAAATAAAATAAAATATAGTCCAAACATGTAATCATCACAGTGATAGTGTTATCATATAATACTGTATGTTATCTTTTCTCTTTCCATTTACTTCATGCAACTAGTAAAAAATTCTTACCACTCTCACTATGCCACAAGAAACAACTTAAGAATCAGTAACATAAAATTTAAAAATTATATAGGGGCTGTGAGGAAATGCATATTAAGTTTAAATTTTCAAAAGGTTTAAAGTAAGATTTTATCTTTTTTGGTCGACTGCCCAAAGGCTCATTTTTACCTATGCTCAATATTAACCTCTATTGCCAGCTTTTGCCTTTAACAACCCCAAACCTTACAGGTTTAAAGTAACCTGCCATTACATGGAACATACAATTTTGCAAAAGCAAGATCATCTAGAATTGTGCTAAAACAATGAATAAGCCCAAAGAGAGAATGTACTACTTTTTTAGTGTGGACAGCGTCTGAAAGAATATGGCATAAGAGTTTAAAATCAAGGTGAATGAATTCATGTTATTAGAATGATACCTTAAAAAAAAAAAAGTATTCTCTGGCATCATCAGAAGGAAAACACAAAGATGTGTAAAATGTAAAAGATTGAGGTAGATAACTGGTCAGAACTAAATAAACGCTTGTAGCAGGGGAACCAGCAAATCCAGTCTCATTTGCCTTTGTCACTACAATGGAGATTAAATGAGGCATCATGTCTTAGTTATAAGTTTTAGTTTATAAAATAGAAATTAAGTGTGGGTGTCTGCTGAGGAATCCAACAATGGGAACTTTACACTACCATACGAAAGCTCATGTACCCTCTAACATATGACCTGACCTAATGAACAATGAAGGGAAAGAAGCTCCAATACTCAGGACAAGAGCTGGTAAAAGCACAAAGTAGAATATACCACAAGATATAAATATGCTCATTTTTCTACCCTTTTACTTTGAACATTAGTTCATTAGCTTTTTCTTCTTTTGCTATAACCTATAAGCATGTAAATACACAGAATAATATGTGAGCCATGAGAGATGTTTTTCTAGTTTACACAGACATTTAAGGTAATGTTTGGTGAAAATCTTTGTCTTCACAAAACAGAAAACTAGGTTAAAGTTATTTTAACAGCATTTGTTAAAATCAATGCTATAAATATTTATCCAGATAATTTATATTTTTGGCATTTGAAAAGAAATTTTTCATCTAGAAAATTCTGAGCTCCATTTCAATATAAATTTTATTTTCTGCCTCCTACTAACTATATATTAATGTAGTTGAAAATGATGACATTCTAACAGTGAAGAAATTCACCTCTAGTGAAGACCAAATTCTGGATCTTAAAATATAACTAAAGGGCTTAATTTACTACTTTAAGTCCTACAACTAACAGATTTTGAAACATAAGTTGTTCTTGATACCCTCTAACTTCTAAGGTTATTGACCACAAAAATAAATTCTAGACAGGAAATTTTAAGATGTCTCCACCCACCAAAGCAGTCAAATCCAATGCAATTAAATGGACCAAGCTGATGGGTCCTTTTGACTACTGGAAGTGAAACTAAGGAAACTACCTGGAAGACTCTGAAATGCTTTGTTTCATTTCCTTATCAAAAAAAAAAAAGGAAGAAAGAAATGAATATTGCCCCCAAATATATTATAACTGGTTTATTTTTGAAGAAATTTAGTATTATAAAAAACAAATTATTTTAAGTGCCAATTAATTATGTTATCAACACTTTCACTTTTTCCCTCAAAATTAATATGACCGGAAAGAAAATGATAAATTTTAAGAAAGCATTATTATTCCTTTTAGAAGTGTTAAGTAGACTAAAGAAAAATGTACAACAGCTATTATTCGTAAGTTACACATAATATCAATAGCTATTATATAAAAATATATAAAGGTTCTATGCCTGACCTAAATGAGCCAGGTTTTACCAATAAGTGGGACTGGTACAGTTCAATTCAACAAATGTTTATAGACAGTCTTGTACGTACCAGGCACTGGGCACTGACACTGACAGTACGCTGCTGAATAAGCTCCTATTCACCCAGCTTACAGTCCACTGTGGAAATCAGACATACAACAACTGTGACTATTACAATCAGGGAGCACATGAAGCTGAGAGAAAAACATGATCTTGTTAAGAGAACTGGAGACTGTAGTAAGCCACTAAACTCTTGCCCACTGCCTCATGAGAATAATAATATTCCTGTCCATTCTGCTTTACCAAGGTTGGACACATGTCCAGTCGGACACATGTCCAGGCCCATACAACAGGCTGCAATTAGGTTTCCTTCCTTTTGCTCTCTTCTTAGGGGTATGGACCCAGGTACACTTGGCTCAAGGCACATTATCACCACTCTTCTACACAGTGGTGTCCCCTTAATCTTATTTATTACCTTTTCATAAGAGAATGCAGGCAAGGGGTCCATAACCTTTGCATTATGTTCCCAACTGAACAAAAAGAAACAAGCACCTCCATTGATAGTTGTAGAAAATTACTTGTCAGTAAAAAAGTAGAGTTGGCTGCAAGTGTTCTGGTCACACCAATAAACTGTAAGTGCCTGACTGAATTAATCAACAAATGGGAAGTTTCCCCACTGCTTTCTAAATAGAACTCAAAATGTACAGAACACGTAAACAGTTTGTATACACACCTGTACTATAAAAATCCTGTTTAAAATTCTCAGCCTGGAAGTTATATTGCTAGTTCTAGGTACTAGAATTACGAAATGAACCGTAGGACTTCTTGGGACCAGGAGAAGAAATTAGGTACCAGAACAGGGATGATGTAGTAGGCTCCTTCTCACTACTTCTCAAGACTCAGTACCAATTATTACAGATCCTTCCTTGGGCTTAACTTGGATTTACTGCTGGATCCTCCGGAAAGGTTATTAATTATTTCTTAACACCTGGTACACAAACCCTTCTTTCTAGAACAGCCTTAATCAAAACAAACAAATATGAAATCAATCAAGATTTGACTTCTCATTTTGGGTATACCCAACTGCTTAGATGAATGACTTTTAATTTTCTCCTCTGTAAAATGCATATAATAATTGTTTTGGAAATTTTAGATTAACAACAATAACAAAAACTACTGGAAGATAATGAATCGTTTACCCAATTATATCACATGAATTCCCCTGGCAATTAAAAAAAATTTTTAAAAGACAGGTGAGAAATTATATTATAAGGGAAAACAGGGTAAAAAAAGAAATAAAAATACACAAAGAAGGAGGATCAAGAGAAAAAAATTGGTGCATTAAGTGCTAGGTACATTTTAGCATTTTAGCACTATTTGATTTACAATGTATACTGATGGTGCTTTTCCATAAGCAAGATGGCTCTATAAAATAACTTGTTTGATATTGGGGAAGTAGGACAGGAGGCCTTAAGACCAGTATGTTTAAATTCATAGACCTAGAGCTTTTATCAAATTCTCTTCCAGCAGGAAAAATCTAAAAGATTCTAAGAAATTACTTCAATGTATGAAAGTCCAAGCAAAAGAAATTTAAGGTTTTAAAAAAAAAAGGAAATAAAGAAAATGAGACATTGATCCACATTAGCCAAATATTATCAGGAGAGGTGAGAGTAGTTTTTCAACAAAGCTATGTATTACCTTGGTTCTGCCTCAGTAATAAACAACCAGACACTGGGAAAGAACCAGATGGTAAATTAAAACTCTCATTTCAACCCTTATGTTTGGCATTATGTAGATTCAGTTTATTTTGAATAATTTTTTAAAAGGCATGGATGGGTTAGGGGATTAATATAAATACATATCTGAAAAAGAAGACTCCCCCCACCCCAGATTGTTCACTTTGTCAGTATCTCTCTTATTTGGCAAAAATACAATACATTCTCTTAATAAAAGATAGAAGCAAAATGTTTCCTTTGCAGCTTTTATACAAATCCTTTTTTTTCCAAAATTTACTTGGCAAATCAAAATCTAAAGCATACTAGAAAATATTACTTATGTGTATCTGATTATTCAACCTGTGTCTACAATATAGTTTTAATTTGTACTTTTTAGGATACGGGGAGTCATTCAGCAACAGTGGTTTTGGGGTTCTAAATTCCATAAATTTTAAATAAGGCAAGTAAAAAGAGGTGGGGAGGTTCATAGCTCCACTTCTCATGGCCTCAACAATAAAAACACATGCCTGGTGTGCACTTAAAGATACAATATGTACCACTGACCTCCTTAAAACTCAAAAGTCTCCTTCCTCACTGTGGTCTGTTCCCAAACTGAAGCCAGCTACTCCTCATTTCTCTACTTGTGCTTCCTTCCAATAATTCACAAATGCACTATTGATTTCTTCTTTGTAATAGAGAGACTAGTTTATTAGGATAGCATAGTTTTTAACAAAATTATTATAGGTGAAGACAGGATAATTTAAAAAAATCACCTTGAGAATGGTAAGAGTTGGCTCTGAATTTGCTATAACTGTTCCTTGAAGTGGACAACTTCAAGTGTTTGGGAACACCTGGATTAAGACCATAACAAGCTATTTTAATGAATTATATCAAGAAACATAGTTGCTTTTACTGTCCCAAAGAACATTATGATAATTTTGTAGTACACATCACAAGAGCTAGCACTGAAGGAAAAAGCACCCCTACAGCTGCCCTTGGTGACCACGTTTTTCTCTAGTGACACACAGATGATAGAACTAATAAAAACTGCTGCAGAATCAATTGGCAACAATGTGCCTTCCCAGTAAAACTGATTGAGAACCCAGGCTGGGAGGCTTGGATCTGATGCCTAAGATTCATGGCTACCAGGTGGGGAGCAAGGTTTTTAATGACTTCCTGAAAATCAGATGGTGAACTGCTTTTCTTCTCAAAGGATGGCATATTCTCATGGAAAATCAAATTAATGAAATTAACTTTGTGACCTCAGGCAAGTTACTCTGGCATCTTTCAGAATGGGTTTATCTACAAACTAGAGAAAATGATACTTAAATGTCTCAGGGGAATTGTAAGGATTAAAAGAGAAAATTCGTGCAAACTAGCCAGCACTATGTCTGGTTCACATGCTTTGCCCCCAGAATACCACTTCTCTTCCTTTTCCTGCTCCTCCTTTCAAAAAAAAAAAAAAAAAAAAAAAACAGAAGGAAAAGGCAAAAGGCAAGTAACTAAACAACTTGGTTACATTCCAAGTTCTTACCCAATCATCTCTACTTTAAAAAAAAAAATCACAGGTTTGAAATCATTATTATTATTTTAAAAATTGATTTTATTGATGTATAAAATCAGAATTTTAGAACTGAAGAAAATCTACCCCTTTCTACAGATAAAGAAAGAGATAAAAGGACTTTCTATTTACCTATGTCATATACTGATTTAGTAGCAGAACCTAAACTAGGAAAATAAACATGAAATAACAAAACACAAATACTATGTTTTTCAATAATCAAACCTAAGCCTACCTGACCCTTTGTGTAAATATTCCCTTGAGGGGGGGAAAACTGCAACAGTGATTAATTCCTTTTGAGGATATTTCTAACTTCTCATTTGGAGTGTTTCACACATTTCCAAATACATTTTATTGATATCCTCCACCTTTTTCTGTCCTCACCTCCATTAAAGACTTACTATAAACTCATAAATTCAGGAATTAAAAAAAACTTAAGGAAGTGTGCTTTTCACCATCCTGTTACCATCCCTTAAACATTTCATCTCTCCCCATTTCTAGAAAATCCTCAAGAGAGAAGTCCCATTTTTATTCTGAACTTCTAATTCTCAAATTTTGATAGTGCCCTGTGACATACCCACACTGGGTCATTAAGCACCACAATATTATAATACTATTCTCATTTTAAGACTGGTTATAATTTCCTATCTTACTACTGCAATGCTAAATTAGTATTTGACTTTTTTAATGCAGTAAACACTGAACATGTTTACACATGTTTAGGCAAATTCAATAATTAAAAGCATATAACCATAAGCTACTTTAGCCACTATGTGACTTAACTAAACTTTTCTCTTATTGTCTAAAGCTGATCACCAGACTTTATTCAGTCCCCTTACACAGCTAATAAAGAATATAAGTAAAATAACCAAATTAAACTACTAACAACATAAGCTCCAAACTCCTTAGTTCCTGAGTTGCCCTCAATGCCTCACGGAGATGAAAACTACAGGTTTGAAAACAAGGAGTAGCCCTGACTATCATTTAACAGGTGACTGAGAAATGACTTTCTTAATTAAAAGTCCAAGGGTGAAGACTCCTTTCCCCCAAAGCTCTGAATAAACACCAGCATCAGGTCAATCAGAGTTGTCCTGTCCCAGTGGTGTCTTAAGCTGATGACTCAAATTCCTAGCAGGCTTCTAGTTTAATATTTCTTGAAACCCTAGGCTTAGTCACACAGAATATAAGATAAATAAGGATCTCTTCTTTTCATCCTTAAAGGTATATCTGCTAAACAACACAAAGTTAGAGGCAAGATGGATTTTAATTTAGAGCTTTTATTCCCTGAGGTATGAAAAATTAAAATTTTTCTGGGGACAGTGAACCATGGTAAGCTTGTAGTTTCAAACCCAACTATTAATCCTATAAAAGAAGCATTTCTATTTCCAACTGTCTTAACAAAACCCTTTTTTAACCTAGCTCTATTAACTGAGAGAAGTAAGAGTGGGAAGGAGAGAGGGAGAATAGATGAAGGCCATAATCATCTTTCCAGTCAAGTTTCAACACACGCTGATGTTCTTCTTAAAATAATTTAAACCAAAACAAATAAGATGAATCCTAATTTCTTTAACAAATAATTATCTATACCATCACCTTCAAGAACACACCATCATAAAACCGGCATAGTTTTTTTAAAAAATTCAAGGTTACTAAGTATATAGTGGGAACCCTTTTTTCCACAACCTCAAAGAGTAATAATTTTTCTCCATATTTGAGTTACCAGCCTTTGAAATTCTTCAAATCTGTTTCATTATAATACTGCTAGAGTTCTATGCTAAATATCCTTTGCATGGTTCAAGGTATTGATTTCAACAAAATTCTAATACAATGGTAAAAGATTTTCACATTTTTAAAATGTCCTTCTGTTTTATGACTTTAAGGAAAATTTTTTCATTTGTATTGATAACCTATAATTCTACAAGTTTTGTAATGCTTTACTTGTAATAGTTGCAAGAAAGCATGAGTTCAAGTTGAATTTCAAAGTTCTATGATAGAGTATTTAGCATAATAGTTTTAAAAATTAGTGTAACTCTCTACTCCTCTCAGGAACCGAAAGAAAACTTAAAACTACCTTTCACAGCTGTAGAAAAATGAAAGAAAAGTGTTCTTCTAAATAAACTCCAATCTTTAGAACCCTACATATTTCAGCATCCATCAGATTGAAGCTTAAATTTCAAGGAAGAAAAAAATAGATGTACAGCAATATAATAATTTTCAAGGAAACACAGTAAAATCACAGGTCTCTTTGGTCTCAATTTTCCCCCTACCTTGAATAATAAGATAGTGTGCTTAGAGAAAAGTTCTTTCTGTAGTTGTTTATCTATTATCTTTATTAGAGTTCCCATAAAAGAATTATCCAGTTTACTACCCAAACCTCAAAACTCCCAATAGTTTTCCATGTTGACAAACAGCCCTGAAAAACTACAGATCTTAAAAGAATGGATTAAAGAAAAAGTGACCTAATATTCTTCATTTTTTTTCCAACTCTTGTCTCCATTATGGTACCCATTTTTTATCCGCTATGTTGGATACACTTGAGACATTCGAAAACACAGCGTGCACATGCACAAATGGGGTACTTGTCACTTCTCTCCCTCAAACGACCACTATTTATATAATATTGCCAGCCTCATAAAATATAATATTTATATAATATTGCACATATAACATTTATATAATATTGCTGGCCTCATAAAAGGGAATCCATTACCATGTCCCTGCTTCAGCATCAGATGCAAACAGAATAGGGAAACAAGATCTCTCTTCTCCATTTGCTTTTTGTTTAGTCCAACCTCTGGACATAATCCTCAGCTCCAGTCCACTGGCTTCATCATCTGACACCTTGGTTTTCACCTTCTCAAGTCTTGGTGACCATTCTAGTATTATATTTCTGATTGTTGTGTTATCTAAATCCTACTGAATGAGTTTGCTCCTCTCCCACCCCTCACTGTCCCCTGAAAGGACTACAACTTAAGGAAATGAATCCTGAACAATTTAAATCAGACTAAAACTCCGACATCCTGAAACTCAACCTATTCTCCTGAAAATGTTCTTTTCTTTTCCATACTAGTCAACCTTCTTTTTTTTAAATAAAAACATTTCTCCAGTTGGAAGAAATAGCACATTGGGCTTTGTTAAGAAGAGCAAATGCTTTCTCTTCAGTCATTACCTATGCAAAAGTAAATTATTAAAAAACAAAATCCACTTGATTGTGTATCAATCACTTCAAAGGGCAGAGGAAGAAAGTACATAAGTAAAGACACTTCATTTCACCACAGACAAAAAGCAAAGTTACAAACTAAGCCAATCTTCATGGAAGAGAAGAAAACATCCAAAGATGTAGAAGCTGTTTACTTTAGAGAAGGGGAAGGTGAGAGAGGGAAGGGGGAAAAGAAATCAAACTCTTCTCTATGAAACTACACTTTAAAGTCTGTGTCAAACAATCTAAAGTCTCAAAAGCAAAATTAACCCTATCACAATTTAAACAGATTTCTTGATAAAAATTAGATGTTTTAAACTTAATTCGAACAGAATTATCTTTTAACTTGATACACATAACTATTATTGCCTTTCTAGAACACTCAAAACAATCTTTATGTTTTAAAATTAAAAACCTAATTCCTTTAAGTTCATATATCCTCAGCCACCATGATTTAAAATTACTTGTCCATCATGGTCTCCTAGGACTAGTATGCATGGAATTTGCACAATCAATAACAACCTTCTTCCTAGCATAGCAAGCCAAGGATGGCCTATCTCCTTATCTTCCTATTTGTTCCATTAGAATGACATATTTTGCCTCATCTGTCACCTTTCATAAAACTCTGCTTTCAGAGATGAGTTAATTCATTTTTAGTTGTCCTCAATGTTCTAAAATAGTGATGTTTGACAGAATTAATACAGTGCTCTAGTTCTCTCTGTTCAACTGGTATTTAATTAAAGATCTTGGAGGCCATCTTTCTCTCAGACTACCCTTTAAAGAAGGAACATTACTTCCTCTTTGGACACTATGATAAGCCACAGGGCAACAAAGCTGCCTCCCTAAGGTCTTCCATTTAGCAGACTGCTTAACTACACATAAACTACCAGCAAAATAGATAACCATTTTATTTAACACAGGTTTCCCTCTGACATCTCTGAACCATAACTCTAGTATAGCTTACATTTTCTCTAACCTCCTCAGATTCCAGAATTTCTATAGTTTTAATGCTCTCCTATATTTTTATCATAGCTTTTGTTCTACCTGGACTTCAAATAGATCTAATAGTATTTAATTTGTAAGATTTCTTGAATACCTAATAACAATACAGAAAATGTTTAAGCAGTCAGAGCCATCCTGAAGCATGAGCTAAAAATTCCGTTTTAAATTCTTTTGAATTAATATCTTTTGGAGAATAGCCCACTCAACTTGGTATGTCATGATTTTCTATTTTAAAGGTGGCACGTATAATTTAAATTGGCACTTGCTATTTATTACTTAAATAATTGTTCTCTTGGATGGCCTTTCAAAAGCCTGCACTTCCTAATCATTTTTTTACTATATCAGACCACAAGAGACATGTCAACTTAAGCAAACTTCAGGAGCAATAAACTAACAAACAGACTCTAGGTGGTGGTATAGGTTGTTTTTTTAATCACCATGTTTTCTGCAAGAGATAGAAGGGCCTTTAGTCTCTTCTACTCACGCCTTTGTTGTGAACTCACAATGTTTTAAGATGTTTAAATCGGGAAAATCCAAGTTCCACCAAGTTTGAAGATGCATGTAAGAAGTGGTTTTAAGTCAGTCAAGTCTTCTCATAGGCAGTAAGCCTGACTTTCAGCTACCTCAAAGGCACTGTAAGGAATTCATTTGTGCAAAAACAGGAAAAGTCCTTTTTTAAAAATATATACATACATGTACTTTACTCACACATCTAGGGAGCTTCTAAGGGTAAATTTGGAAAGCAGTTTTTCTCCACCAAAGTATGAAACAGCTTCAAGTAACCAATCCCACAGCCTGCAAGGTAGTGGCTGCTTCATTGATTGATTCTCCTTCTTTGTCTCTAGGAACTAAGTCCAGACATAGAAAGTTAACTACTGGTGATGTAGCCACTGCTCCCTGAAAACATTTAAACTCTATGGACATTACCAAACCACTGGGCAAAACCAGAACAACTAACTTGGAAGTTGAAAAACATTTCAACACACTCCAGGCAGCAACTCACACTTAGAGGCCAGGCAGATGAAGCACCATTTGTTTAAAAAGTGTACTTATTTCACTGTCTCTTCAACAAAGGTAGCAAACTGATGATTAAACATTGAATAATCTCATCTGGAAGATGCCACCCACTTGCTAAACCTATGATTCACTAATAAGCAGGTTGAGTGCAATTTATAAAGAATGAATTACCAAAGCCCCTGGTTTCACGAGTTCCCCCAAGAAATAGAAAGTATATTCACCCATACACGTATGTAACCCCATAATTAATGTTACTTTGGACACCTATAGTAGCCTCTCTTTCTCTAGTTTTTTCCTCACAATCCCACACTTAAACACTTACATTACCCGAGACAAACTCCAACCCAGTTCCACCGAGTTAAAAAGTTCCTGAACCTAAGAAAGTCCTAATTTTTCCCAAATAAAACGTCCCATTAAAAACTTTTTTAACGTAAAAGTATCCGTAATTCTGCACTTTTTTTTTTCCTAACTACCTTCGGCATCCAATTAAATTACTAACGTGATAGAACATAGAAACTCCTGGAATGCTTCCGAGATCAACATGTGTCACAGACTCCCAGCTTATCCGTCTCTAAAACACAGTTGATTCCTTTGTTCGTCCAGACTGGACACCAACTCTTGATTAAAATTTGAGAACTACTTTGGAAAGGATGGAAAGTCTGTAGAAATATTTCCATTAAACCCTTCCTAAAACTACCACACTCAATAGTAGTAAGGACACAGAAGAGAGAAGCAGCCTCCCGGACTTCCACCGGGCTCACCCTACACGCCAGCCGGTCCTGGCTCCGGTGGAGAACGAGGGCCGAGGCCTCGGGTCCAGGGAGCCTCGCCCTCGGGAGGCGACGAGCAAGTGCCGGCAGGCCGGGCCTGAGGCTGAGAGCGCTGTCCCTTTTCCAATTCACTTTTCCTAGTCGGGAATCGGTTGGCACAGAGCAGGGAGGCACCCAAGCGAAAGGCGGGGAGCTGTGCCCGGCGCCACCCAGGACGCTGCTGGGCAGCAGTACCGGCAGCCGCGCGGCGAGAAGTGCCCCGGACTTGGGGCCAAAGGGACAAGCCGAGCGGGCAAGACCCCAGTCCAGACGCAGGGCGCACACGACCCTCGGCGGCCGCCCCTCGGCCCAGAGCTGGCACGCACGGCGGGCGAGCCCCGGGCTAACTCCACAACTTGCGGCGCCGCTGCCCGGACCCCGAGTTCCCGGGGTGGTTAAGACCCAGGAGCAGAGGCGGGATTTCCCCGACTAGGGCTCCTCGCCACCGCCGAGCCCTCCCTGCGGCCAGCGTTCGCTCCCCTGGCGGGCCGCGCTGCCCTCGCCGCCCCGACGCCCCCGCGGCCCTGCCGGCCAACGCCAGCGCCGCCGCGGGCCGCGCTCGGAGGCCGTTTCCGGCGGCGCCGGCGGCCGCTCCTCCGAGTCCCCCCGGCTGCGGTCGCCACTCACCCGAGGCCGCCGCGGCTCCGAGCCCCCGGCTCCGTCAGGCTCACTCCACGAAGGCGCCCCGCCGCCCCGTCCTTCCCCGCCGCCCGGCTAGCTCTTCCCTCCGACCAGCAGCGCTGCCGAGCGCAGCGGCGGACGCGAGGCCACTGGCGGGTGCGCGCGGGCGGGCGGGCGGGCGTGGGGCCGGGTCGTCCCTCCGCCTTCGCCGCCGCCTCCTCCTCCGCCGCCGCCGCCTCCCGAGTTCGGGGCTCTGCTGCAATGTCTGCGAGGCTGACTTTGAGCGCCTCGCTCGCCGCCCGCCCGCAGCCGCGCTCCTCCCTCCGCCGCTGAGTCCGCCGCGGCCCAGTCCCTCCCCTCGCCGCTCCACGCCATTCAGCTCTTCAGCCAAGTTTCTTAACCCTTTTTTTCCCCTCCCTCCCATTGTCACCCAGGCCGGAGGAAGCCTCTCGGGTCCCAGCGCTCGCGTGAGGTGGGGAACCCCTCTGTTCCTTCTGTTTTTTTTTTTTTTTTTTCTTCTTCTTCTTCTTCGCCCGCCCCTTGGATGGCGGGCTAGGGCTTCAGGGCCCAGAGGCAGCGAGAGGATCGCGCGGGCCGGGAGAGGTGGGTGCTTGTCGCGCCCGAGCCGTCCTCTCTGGGTCCCGGCTCTGTCCAGCCCCCTGGACAGCTCCTCCCTGGGGGCCGGGGGATCATTCTCCTTACCCAAGCCCCAAGGCACGCGTTTGGGCCACGGCATGGGATCCGGGCTCCCTAGACGCTCCAGGGTCCCCGCCTGGGTGCTGGCGCCTTAAGTGTCTCCCTCCTCCCTTTTCACCCCACAACACGCGTTCACTTGGCTCCCTTTCACCCAGCCCCAAATCCCCCTCCTTGTGATCTGTGTCCTGCTTTAATCTTGGGGTGCACGGGCACTATAACGCTAGGTCACTTCGACCCCACGCACAGCACCTGGTAGGCACCCAGTAATAAACGTGGAGTACTCGGAGAGGAAAACTAGGAAGGAGACCTGAGGAGCGCCCGCTCAAGCTCCCTGGACGGACGTAGGACCCAGGAGCAGGGTTTATCTTCAGCTGCTTTGTCACTGCGAAACCTCCAGCGGAGTCCGCCAGCCAATCTACACCAATCCCGGGAAGGATCTGACCCAACAAGACAAGGCAAAAGGAACAGGGCTGCCACTTTTTCAGCAGCTCTCCTTGGTTCGGTATCCGAGTAAGAAATAACAATTACATCACGAGGCCGGGGCGGCTGCGCTGCGAAGCCTCTCGGTTTCCTGCAGCTTGGTCTCGCTGAACCCGCCTCTAAATTGGGGGGGAGGGGGCTACGGATTGGTGAGGCAAGAAAGTGGAGGGAGGAGAGAATCTTACGAAACCCTAATTTCCTCTTCTCCTTCTATTTGCAGTTTTGAAAATCGTATCCTCAGCGCCCCCCAAACATCCAAGTAGAACCATTAACACCCCCTCAACACCTCCCAGATGTCAGTTTTCTTTTTGACTCTAGCATCTACCATTTGGTAGCTCGCCATGAAAAAAAGAAAAAAAAAATTACCCGGGGAAATGAGTTCCGTTGCCGAAATTGGTTTTTGCTTGACACAAAAATGCTAAAGTGTGGCTTAATCTCACCCTAAACTAAATGGCAAGTCTGTGTTAAAACACTTACTAGATGAGATAAACGAGTGGATGAGGTACTCCATTCTTAATATGTAGGTGTTCATATGCTTAAGCATTTGATGGCACTCAGAAATAGAGTTGCTAGTGCACTTAAAAAACAAAAATTATCCAAGTCATAAAACTGTATTCTGTGCCTGTTATGTAATGGCTGTATTGTGCAATTAAAATTTCCTTTAACCTTTGAAAATATGAATGACTTTTGGAATGCCTTCTCAGTCTTGAAAGCAGTTTTTCAAATTAATTCTTAATAAATTCAGCTTCTAGCACAGTCCTGGGCACATGGTAGTTACAGTTTACTTAATGGTGATGGCACATTTTTAAACACTTTACATCACCCTAGTGATTCAACTGTGCAATCTGTTGCCATCTAATATAATTTAAAACCTCATATAAAAGCATATTATTTGCATATACCACAGTTCAAAATCTGCTTAAGGCAAATTAGTAAAGGCTGCTATTCTATGGTGCGTCATTATCCAGGATTGATACAAAGCAAACTAGTCCAATTAAATGATCAGCATAATTGGAGCTTGGCCCTTTGGGGTGGGAGTGTCAGATTTCTTTTTTTGAAAAACTGTGTTATAAAAGGTTTTCCAAAATATTATAAATGTTTCTATTTTCTTACACAGTGTATTGGATTAATTTAGCATTTTCTTGAAAAGTCAGTATCAGTTTCATTAAAAGCAATTAAAGGTTGTAGTGGACTCAAGACATACTTTAATTTCCTATTCCTTCCCAAGAGTTAAGGACTTTCCCAGGAGGTACATAAGCTATAATTTGCTGCATTGAAGAATTCTAGGATGCTGTAACTTAAGTGATGATCTCTGCCTTTTGTAGTTCTTCCTCATCACCACCCCTAACCCTTGACTGACACTTTGGTGTCTTTTATCTGTTAACTGTATTATTGCATTTAGTATTGGCAGTTTCTAGTCTGGTATAGACTGGTAATACAGATAGCCTCACTTGTCAAGATTCTATCTAAAGTAAAATGAATGGGTTTCATATAGGGGAATGAAGTGCTCACCAAAAGAGTAAGGCTCATGCACCTTGGTACATAGACTTTGGAATGGCTATTTGAACTCTCAAATGTTGATTTTAAGAACATTGTTGCCTCTTAACCAACTTTGAATCATTGAGATTGCCCACCAAGCCAAGTATTGGTACTGCCTTCCAACATTAGTGTTAAAATCCATTGCCATATGTTAGATGGCTTACCAAAGCCGACACTTATTAATTTATTTGCTCAACCTCACAGAAAAAGAGTCATTGAAATCCTGAACTCTTTTTGGTAGTACATTAATTTTAAGTCAATTTTATATCTCTTGCAGAGTTTTTAATCATGTTGATTGTGTAGACTCTTTTGTTGTTGTTCTTTGTTTTTAAAAAATTAATACCTAAATTTCCAGCCTAAGAGAATCTTTGCAAAGATATTGAGACATATATGTAATATAAGAATGCCTATACAGTAGTTTGTATTTTGAAACCAACTCCCATTTGAATGATTTGTGATGTGAAAAAGATGTCATTCAGTTTGTACTTAAACATGTAAGTATTGTTATTAGCTGATGGTTTCTGTGGGATCCGATCTTTTATTTCAGGCTCAGTATGCCTGTCATAAAGATTTAGTGTGGGAAAGATATACTTTTGATGTGTTTTCTAAATCTCTCCTGTATGGAATTTTCCTGACCATTTTGAAACTGTGTATTTACTTGTCAGTATCCCATCCTACTCTAAAATGTGAGCAGTACAGGCACAATGTCCGTTTCTCTCTTATTCACTTTTGGATATCTCCAACCACCTATCCCTCTGGTCAGGAAACAGGAGGCATCAGTAGATATCTACCAAGATACTCTCAGCCCCGAGGACAGAGTATTTCTATTCGGGGTATGGATGTGGGGAAAAGGAATTCAGAAAACAATTTACAGGGAAAATAAAGCTTTAGCTGACTATTAAAAGGTAAGAATTTGCCAAGTATGCAACGTGGGAAAGGGGGTTCTCTGGAGAGAATATAGACCATTGAACAGTAGAGAGGTGTGAGAAAACAAAAATATGAATTGATATTGATTGACCCTACATTATACACTGTAGAATGAACTATGACACCTGAGAGGAAAAGATGTGTATAATTAGTCATATGCAAATGAAACCTCAGTAACCCCAGAATAGTTATGCTATTAATGTCTCTTGAGCAGTGCTGTTCAATAAAAACAAAGTGAGGGCTGGGGATATAGCTCAGTTGGTAAAGTGCTTGCCTTGCAAGCACAAGGCCCTGGGTTCAATCGCCAGTACTGTTAAAAAAAAAAAAAAAGGTGAATAAGTGTGAGCTACATGCATCATTTAAAATTTTTCTAGTTGCCACATTTTAAAAAGTCCAAAGAAATAGGTAGTGTTAATTTGAATAGTGTATTTGAATTTATCCAATATATCCAAAATATTTCAATGTGTTTATAACATAAAAATAGTTAATTGTATATTTTACATTATTTTATTTTTTTAAAAGACAAAACCTTCAAAATCCAGTGTCTTTTATACTCAGAACATCTTGGTTAAGACTAGTATGCAAGTGCTCAGAAGCTACATGTTGTTGCTGACTACCACACTGAGTAGGGCAGCTCCAGATAAATATAATGTATGAAATCTGTAATGGAATAGTCAAAGAAAATTTTCTTAAAATGAAAATCCGAATCTTAGGAAATAAATTTTGTGTCAATTACCAGTGTTTCACTATGCTATGTTAAAAAGCCCACTTTTGTATGTCTAGGTTTTTATACCAATTAGAGAATCAGCAAAGTTTACATTTTATGTACTGTCTTCATTAACCATACTGTAGTTACAACTACTCCCATCTCTATTAACTCTGGTGGTGGACTGTAAATGTAAACTGTTTTTATGGCAGAAATAAAATGCTATAAATTTTGGGTTGAATAAACTTTAAAAAAAAAAGTTCTAAAGCACAAAACTACCTCTATGCTAGTTACTGTCAAGCATCTTCCAAGTTGTAGAGGCCCAGGGAATAGCTTCCTAATTCCTTTATGCCACTTACTGTGGACAACAAAATCCACCCAGCCTTTGTTTGAGGCAGTCACTTCTCTGAAGCTACAGCAGAAAGACTGTGCAGCAGCTCCCTCAATACTAAGAAAGGTCTGAGGAACTAAAGTGATATTTAGACATACCATCTGCAGGTTACTGTGCAATTTCCCCTAATGAGATTGGAGCCTTTTTATTTTCAGTGGGACTTGAGTGCCAAGGACTGGCAAAATCAGGGCATTCAATTTCTACACTAAAATGAATCCTGAAAACTAGATCTAAAGAAAAAAAGTCTGAAAATGATTGCATACAAGCAGCTGAAAGTGTGCAAAAAAAAAAAAAAAAAAAAAAAAAAAAAGGCAAATATTTCAATGAAACACAAACGTGGATGATGCCTTCTCATTCCTTCTCAAAGCAAGGAAATATTCAGAGTGGATAAGGAGTCCAAAAAGTCACGAAATCCCAATGAAGCAAGGAAAACCTGTCAGTTCTGATGACATATCAGTTTAATATGTCCAAACGACTGAATATAAATATTACATGGATCTTAACCTTCTATGTAGAAATGGGGCATGTAGCTTTCATTAAATGGTCTTGTCAAAAATGAATACCAAAGTTCTTTTTTGTGATTTCACCAACGTACATACATGTTATGAATCAATTCAGTAAAACAATGTGACCCTGTTAATATTTGAAGATTTTTTTTTCAGATAATCTTCAACTAATGCAAAGTACATATCTGTGTTTCTAAATTACTCAGGGTTCTGTAAGGAAGAGAGCTAGAAAGAAACATGATGTACATGTTTATTATTTGTGCAATTGTTTGACATGCCTGTTTCAGATTTGTTTACTTAAGAAACACAAAAATTGTACATATCTTTTCACAACATGAAACCAAAATTATCATCACCCTCAATACACATGTACATATTCTTGAGCACATGGGACCATGCACTCACACATCCCTAACTTTCATATAATTCAATGTGGAAAAAGTAGGCTTTATAAAAAATGATGCAAGGACAACTGGTTATATGCATATAAAAGAATGAAACTATGATCCTTCTTCCTACCATATACACTCACTCAAAATGGAGCAGAGATTCAAATATAAGAACTAAACTAGAAAACTCTTTGAAGAAAATATACCTGTAAGTCCTCATGACTTAGTGGACAAAATCTTCTGTGATATGACATCAAAAGCACAAGTGGCAAAAGAAAAAATACGTATATTGAACTTAGATCAAACAATGGATACCATCAAGAATATGAAAAGGCCAGGCACGGTGGCACACACCTGTAATCCCATCAACTTGGGAGTCTGAGGCAGGAGGATCTCGAGTTCAAGTCAACCTCAGCAACTTAGTGAGTCCCTAAGCAACTTAGCGAGACCCTGTTTCAAAATAAAAAATAAAGCCTGGGGATGCGATTCAATGGTAAAGCACCCCTGGGTTCAATCCCCCATACCAACAAAGCAAAACAACAAAACAGAAGGCTATTTAGCATTTGCTGCCCTGGCCTCCCTCTTTGGTTTCCCAAATGAAAATGCATGTCCATGTTTTCATACCTGGAAGAGGTTCACTGCCTTCTCCAAGAGAAAGAGATCTAAGTCTCTTCCCAACGTGGTGTCAGTTCTACTGCCGAAGTTTCCTGATTGTTATGCAGTCTTCTCCAAGAGGCCCAGATTGGGGTTCCTTGTAGACTGGTGACCAATAAACGGCAGACATGTTTTTAACCACCAGCACATTTAGATTTTCAGTTGTGAAGAAGGAATAGAATCATTGCATTAAACCTGTCTATTTAGAAAAGGGAGAACAAATCACCATTCCATAGTAATTATCAAAACCTACTAAACAGGAACAGCCAGGACTCCCTGTCCTAGCATTGTAGGAATTTCTTTGGTTGACCAAATTGGTAACCCTTGATTTTTTGCTCTTGAATGTTCTCTTTCTGCCTTGCCATTGTCATTCCTGGATCTGCCCTTGGGAAGTTCAACATGACAGTTTTCCTCAGTAAATATATTGAAGGTAGGCACAGGAGAGGATAACTTTCCTGAAGGATTTTGAAATATCGCAACACAGGATTGTTTTAACAATCACCAACTATTGCAGACAAAGTTTGAGATTTCTCTGAGAAACCAATATCTTCAAACATGTAGCAAGCTTGATGTGTTTCCATTTCATTCCATGTAAAAGCTACCATTGTTGAAAGTCTTGCCAGAAATGGTTTTCAAGCCTGCAGATTCTGTTTTTATTTAATAGTCTCTGTACTCTGCCCATCCTTCTGGCCCTTAAATTAATGGTGGCTACCTTGAGATCATCTGAAATAATAGGCTTTGGGGGGGAGGCAATACAATTTATCACCTCCTGCCAGCAATATCACTGCTGCTTTATGACAAGGCAAGAGTCTTACCTCCTGCTAAGCCTGCAGTTTCATGGTCACAGCTTAAAATGTCTTCAATTTTAGGTACGGAGCAGATAACTTTTAACACTCCAAGGCCCAAATCACTGGACTCTTCATCAGAATGGTTAGCAGGCATATGCAGAGAATACCTTCTTTGGTCAATTTGCTTCCTTCCACCTCTGCTTTTAGGATACTTGGTTCTAGTCAGAGTTCATCTAAGTCAGAAGATTCTGCTGAAAATAGCAAATGTGAACTACCATCTACCAACATCACGAATTTTGTCTACTAGTTCCCTTAGCACTATAGTATCTTACAGCCTGTTTTTCAAGGTAAGCAATTAACAGCCTAACCAAATATTTTACTACCTACCACATTAAAAGTGGACTTTCATCACACACTGCCCAACTGCTTCCACTAAATCAGTGGTATCGGTAACATGACGCTTTCATCCCATCTCGGGTACCAATTACTACATTGGTAATGGTTCTTGGTTGCAAGAAACAAAATTCCTTCTTGCTAATTAAGCAGAAATGGGATTATTATGACATCGTAGATATATAACTTCTGCTGAGACTCAACTACCAGGCTTGTACTAAACATGGGAGAAAGGTCTAACTACAGAAAGGGTCTGACAAATGGAAACTCCACCCAACATCTGTCACTTAGAACAAATGACACTAGGACCTGCATTACAACTCTATAGAACCAAAATCTTCAACCATCCTACTTGCGAAACAGTACTGTAGATTCTTCCTCACAGTGTGTTACGTATGTGCCTCTGTTTGAAGGAAATCAGTTTCCCTGCAAAACTTTAGTTTCAACTAAGTATGAGAATTATATGTAACACTCAGCTTTCTAGCCTCTAGAAATCAGGAAAGCACAATAAGGTATTTGATAGTTGTTCAGTTTGTCATTCTGCAGTATCTGTCACAGTGGCCAAAGGTTTATTTCTGAGTTTTAAGAATATTTTAATTAATATACTAAAATTTGAAGAAATAATGAAAACATTTATAGTAAAATTAATATATAGCATGAAATAAGTTGGCTTATTATAACTCACCTTTTATCTAGGATTCATTTCATTCTTTCACTTTTTTGTATTGCTGATGTAGTTTGACCTATCTTTACATCTTAAAGTCATTAATAACGTTTCAAAAATATTTAATATATGTTCCCTCCTGCAGATGAATAAACTGTTTAGTTAACTCCCACACTTTTCTATTCTAATAAGGGGCACTCCTTTTTTCCAATCCTTTTACCAGGGGACACATAAGGAGTAGACTATGGCATGGAACCATAGTGGAGCTGGTATGTGTGCTGAGGATCAGGACTGTCTAAGGGCAAGAGAAAAATCTCATTTGGAGCTAAACATGGGTCAAAATTAAGGGAGAATGCAAAATCAAGTGTCCAGTAGGAAGAATAAGACCTAAGGTTTCTAAAGCACAGGAAGTATTATTTTAGGTTTTAAAATGAATGATAAGTCATCCAAAGACCATTAAACTTGGGTAAATGTTGCATTAAATTTATTTCATTGTATCCTAGCTCTTGGAACATTGACTAACACTGTTAGCCAGTATCCTATCTATTGATCTTGTTGGAATACGAAAAATATACTTATTCTTAGGCTCTGTGGGTTGTAAGAAAGAGAGGTTAATGCCAATTTACTTTAAAAAAAAAAAAAAGTATTTCTAAGGTATAAAACTCATAGAACTGAAGGAAATGCTACCCCCTCAGTACTCAGGAGACCACAGATTTTCACCCTGGCGTTCCACCAATAATGTGCCTTGGTTCTTTATTTACTCAGACCCTTGTCTATTGGTTAGTTATTCTAAAAGAAAATTTGATTGACTGTGGACCAGCCAATGGACTACTTATTTTATGGGCAGGTTTTCAGGCTGGTCTCATCAGCCATTCCCAGTGGAGGTGAGGAAAAGTTCACTTAGTACAAAGGATTGACATTCACAAGCCTGTGAATAAGGCCAGTAAAACTGGAAGGGTAAGAGTGGTGTGGGAGATCAATAAACCCATGTCTAGAGTACAGTCATTACCTTCTACACCACATCAATTAAAAACTGTGACACTGTTACAGCATTATTAATCTTATTTACAAACTGCGTGCAAATTAATGCTTTTGTTTTTATATACAAAAGACATTAAACATACCCATTCTTTCACCTGTTATTTACTAATTGTCTACTAAGCGCACTAGATCAAGTTCTCCTGATATCAAATAAACAAACCACGGTTACTTTTGTGGCACCTGCAAGTGAAGATAGCTAATATTTGGTTTGATTTGTTTTTTAATGAAGATATAGTAAAGATGGATATTATAGAGAAAGAAAGCATCATTCATATTTTGGGAATTCAAGGAAAGGTTTCTTCCTTGAACAAGATCATGAATGATGAATTTACCCACAAGTCTCTTGTCTTTATCATTGCTGATTAGCTTTCATACACAAAGTATAATAACTCATTGTCAAATCATATTTTACCCTTCCAGGAAATTTCATGGTTCTCAGTCCATTCAGAACCCTCCTATGGAGTACAGCCTGATTTTCTAATATCCCAATGACTTGAATGCACATTTGAACTTTCTAGGTGTCTTTAGTGGTAGCGGTGATTGTTATGTCCATGGTCTCTTCCTTGTTATCAAAATTAGCCTTAGACAAACCTGCAAAAATGTGCCAACCTGATCTTCAATAGCAATACATGCCTTTTTATAACTCATTGTTAGTGTAACACTCTTTTAGATGTCCAGAGACTTCATAACATTGTACATCTATGCACCAAATTTCTTTGATGCTAACACATCACCAATTGGACTCCCAAGAAAGAAGATTGCAATCATTTAGACAATGACACAGTATTTTCTTGTCACATATGTACTTTTATACTTACTGGAAAAGTTCATTTAAACTTATTTATAGAGAGATTTTTAATCTTATATCACTCTAATGTATAAATAAAAAGACAATATAAGTGAAATACAGTCTTTAAGGCATTCTTAAAACATTTCCACATGGAGTCTGTCTCCTAAGCATCACTTTTTGACTTAGTCATTAATATCTACTGTTTTTAAACATAATTGTATTTTTTGTGCCATCAAAAAAGAAAAATGCTGTTGGTAGAGCTTTTCTTAACAATGTTCTGTTGTTATTTCTGAAATTTTAATTTTCCCAAGTTCTGACCTCCATTGGTCATGTTTTGTAGATGCACACGAAATGTCCCCCCCAGACAGTAAGGATAATATTCATTCCTATTTCAAAGATGTTAAAATATAAAATGATAGCCTGGTGTGGTGGCTCACTCCTATAATTCTAGCTACTCGCAAGACTGAGGCAGGACAATTGCAAGTTTGAAACCAGTCTGGGCAACTTACTGAAATCTTTTCTCAAAAAATAAAAGGTATTGGGGATATAGCTTGGTGGTGGAACACCTCTGAGTTCACTCCCAGTTCCCATCCCCCCAAAAAGAAGATAAATCAATGATGTGCAACATAGAATCAAAGAGAGACATCTGATAATACTTCCCAAGTGTTATTGTATACATTGTGTCTCTTCAGTCTCATTATACTAGTGTAAGATAAATCAGATGAACATTGATTATCATTTTACAAATGAAGTGCTGAATGTTCTCCAAGTAAGTAACTTGCCCCAATGACAGACGCAGAGTAATATATAGAGTTGGAACTTTTCTGTTAAATATTGGGGCACTTTATTCATCCCCGGCCTTTTTCCACCATGAAGTACTTTTCATTGTGATACTTATCATTATACATCTTAGAAATTCGTAGAGCTACATTGTCGTTCTCAACTTTCTACCTACTCAAAAATGCACTCCAATAGTCCACAAACTATGCTCTAAATAAATGTTTCAAGATTTTTCTGCTTTTAAAAAACAATGATAGTTATGTTCTTCCAATTTGCAGGAAAAAAGAATCAGTTATCAGTTTTCTAAATCAAACTTTTCTCATATTTTTTTCTCTAATCCTAGTTTATGTTACCATTTTATGATAATAGAACCTTGTTCCACTTGTTATCAGATTTACCAAAAAACATATAGTCATTTTTGGTTGACTAGAGCAACAATTCAGGGTATGATAGAAGAAACTTTGCTACAAGTGTTTTATTTCTTGAACAAATAAATACCCTTTCTTTCATTCACTCTTTGAGAAGCTTGCTCTTTTCTAGGTTAACAGAAATACCAATGGCTCAGATATATTAGTACCTGCTAATAATTGCAAGTTATTGTGCTAGAGTCCTTAGAAAATTCACAAGGAATGAATTAAAAAGTGGAAATTTGAGATATTCCATAAGACAATGGGGGGTTATTTCTTGCCAACCATTTTTTTTTTCAAATTTCCTCAATTACATAATATGAACAAGACATTCTACTTTCAGGATTGGCCTACCTTGATCAATACTTTTCTCAGTCCATTTTGGAGGGAGTAGCTCAATATTGTATCAAAGAACCAAATTTACAACTTCTTTCTATCCAGGAAAGAGCTGATACACTTAATTAATCTTTCTAGGAAGCCAGGCTGACTCTCATTACTTCAACGCATTGTATGTTTAAAGCATGTATAATTTAATCCTATTTGAATGATGTGTGAAAAAGAATTGACATAAAATAGCAAGAAAGCTCTGAAGTGAACTGAGCTATATAATTTAAGCATAAGCATTCTTAATATCACCTTTAGAGGAACTTGAAATGTATTTGATGGTGGGAGAAATTTTAGTATAGATTTGGAAACTATCAAACAGCATCTGTTGCCTTCTCCATTTTGATGAAAACATGCTCACAGGGAAAATAGTGGTTTGTCTGTTAAGTCAAACGCTAATGAAACATTTGCTAAAATAATCTCTTTAATTTGGACAACATTTGGAAATAAAGTGCACTCAGTGGATCATTTGCCTGTATTTTGAGCCTTCAGAGTTAACTGAGCACAACTAAGTCTAATATGGTAATGCTGAAACCTGGGCATATGCATTTCAAATGCTCTGTTATGTTCTACTCTGGTGAAGAGAGATAGGTGACATCATTGTCGAGGCATTTAAGGTTTCTTATTGATATCATGAGCCTGAACTGTCCTATTTCATCATGCTCTGTTTCCAAATATTATCTGGATCAAAGGCACCATGACTCAGGTGAGTAATGAGTATGAGTGATATTATTCAAGCCATCAGAAAAGTTGGTTATTAATGTTCAAATACTGTGTAAATGCTCTTCAAATTAGCCTGTGGTAGTTCATATACAAACACGATACTTCTAGGATGTGAAACAAAATAAATCCAGGAAATAATACTAGTAGAGCCTATAATCCCAGCTACTTGGGAAGCTGAGGCAAGAGGATCACATGTTCAAGTTCAGTCTGGGAAATTTAGCAAGACCCTGTCTCAAGATAAAAAGGGATTGGGGAGGTAGCTTGCTGGTAGAGAGCCCCTGGGGAAAACAAAACAAACAGTAGAAATTAGAAATAACCTACATTATCACAATATGCTATTATTTTGTAAAAATTAGACTGCTTTAGAAATGAAATTGGTTCCCATTTCTTAGCTATTGTTTAAAGTTTATGCATGTATTTGTTTGAGTGTATCTATGTATATACACACAGCATACCCCCACGCACGTATTAGAATGTGCTTTGTGTATACTATCAAGTTAGGAAAGTAGCTAGTATACACAAATAATACAAAAATAAAAAGCCATACCTTGAGATTTTCTTGTACTCTGTAATACCAAAAAAGCTTCATTCGCATAAACAAGTGTGAAAAAACTGACCTGCATCTGCCCATCCAGAAGACAGAGCAGCTCGGGTATCATGTTGAAAGACTTCATTGCTTTTGGGTTTTTGTACTACTAAAAGAAGAGCAAAGTACTGACCTTTTTGGGAGCTTTTGCCATTATCATAGCCTCAGATGATCTTCCTTTTATTCTTTGCCTCTAAAGATCTTTTCTACTTGGAGAGTCAGTGCAAATAATATCTCTAAATAAGATTTTCCTTTCTGTATAATGCCTCCTAAGCTTCTTTGTCAGGTTCATCTTGGTCTGAATATGATCACATTTCCACATGCCCTTTGTCTTGTTGCAGTGCAAGCTCATAGAAGGCAGGGACTTTTTTCTTTTCTCTTTTTGGTAGCAGGTATTGAACCCAGGGGCACTAACCACTGAGCAACATCCCCAGACCTTTTTTATTTTTTTTTATTTTGAGACAGGGTCTTGCTAAGTTGCTTAGGGCTTCACTAAGTTGCTGAGGCTGATTTTGAACTTGCATTCCTCCTAAGGCAGGAACTTTGATAGATGTGGAAGAAACTAATATAGTGAAGGCAATATTTGAGGTATCATATGGAGATGAGATGGCCCATGGCAGAGGTGGTAGGGTTGAATATCAAACAGAGAAGATGTAAGAGAAGTGGAGTCAGAGGAGCGGTCAGTGAGACTGGTTTAGGTCCCAGCATTAAGAACATACTCAGATGATAGACTACATTCCCATGTCTCCTCCCACATCATTTCTAGAATAGACTTTTGGATTATAGCATGCAATTATGTATCTTTAGAATATATATATATATATATATATATATATATATATGCACATATATATATACACACACATATATATTTCTATCTATATCTATCTATATATACTATCATAGAGGCATTACTAAAGTTTACACCATAATAACATTATTTGCTTGTATCAGTCTGTCCTCATCACAACTAGAAAAATAATTTCCCAAGAATCTATTTAGTTGAGTAACAGGAACTCTAACAATTAAAATGTCACAGAATATCCTTACACACCAGTTAATTGTTAAATGACTCTTTCCTTTTGGCCAAGTATTCCTAGGGATTAGCATGGTGCCCAGCATCCATATAAACTTTAATAAATATTTGTTAAGTGACTGACTAATAACAAGAAATATTTACTTTGGGTTTATTTTATACATGTCAGACATGGTGCAAAATACTTTATAAATATTGTATAATTTAAGAACTGTTACTATTATTCCTATTTTATGGATAAGTAAACTTGAACTTGAGAGACTGAATAGTTTAAAGTTACATAGCAAGTAGTTGGTGAAATTGGGATTTGAACCAAAGAAACCTATACCCAGTGCCAGAGCTCTTAACCTATATATTATATTACCTCCTTATATTAAGAACACACAAGAATGAATGATTGAATGTCCCACACTTGATAAGTGGCAATCATTCTCTAGGTTAATGGTGTTTCAAGGACACAAAGCTATTTAATGCAAAAAACCAGGGCTTAGGGTACAGTCTATTCTTATAAACAATTTGTTAATGAAACTAACTAATTTTTGCTTATTTTTACTTGAAATCGGATGACATGCTCTATCAAAATTTTCCAACATTATTTTTAAACTTAACACATCTACATGATAAAAAGAAACTTAAGATGACGACTACTTCAGCAAAGAATGATAAGCGAAACACCAGATGCTACATATTTTCAACTGCAAAAATATCACTGGAAGCCAGCTGTATCTTCTAAAATTTCATGATGTCATCATATGGCTTCGGGATCTATTTAGTTGGTTTATAATCTTATTAGCTTATCTCTGCTTCCAGTCATGCTCTACGCCTTAATTGCACAGGTTTGTTTATAACATTGTTAAAATTAGAGGTCTCATATTTCATGTAAGAAGCATCTTACAGGATAGTGCACAAAAACTTGCCACCCTGAGCAATACTTAGTGACCCATTGCAAACTGATGTCACCATCCCATTTTTCTGAAGAGGTCATCGCTTCCTGGCATTGAGTTATCACACGAGTGACTCAGAGTTTTTGATCTTGTTCAACTTTTCCCAAGAGTTCAAGTTTAGGATGGTGATTTCAAAATGTGATGGAAGCAAAGTGCTTCAGTTCAGCAAGTTTCAATGTCACAGTGAAATTTACCATGTTTTCCAGGCATCAGTTTCACTGCCTGTACAGAGATTTCATTAAAATTAGGGATAGAAATAATTTGGCATTCCCCACACTTCTACATGGAATTTCATTGTCACATCTTATTGCACCACCCCAACTTCATCTGTTTATTTTGTCCTGAATCTACATTCTTTCACAGGTCTATATGTTTCCATTACTAAATTTTAAGTAAGTCAGTGTCAGATATTTTTTAGAGATCCCAAATAAGTAAAGTTGAAAGTAAAACCACTAATATTTATTGCCCAATATAAGGGGCTACTCCCCATGTCCCTAACAGAGCTAGAATGAGTTTGTGTAGGGCGTGAATGGCAAATTACCTCCTTAAGACACTAACCTACCTGCATCTACTAGTTTGTTGGACAAAAATGAAACCATCTTTCTTTCCCTCAGTGCCTTCTGTGAATAAAACCTATTAATTAGGACTCTTCTTTGTACAATAAAAACTCAATCAAAACTGGATGAAGGGAGGGGAAAAAAAAAAACCTTGAATTAATTAGTTTATGTAACTGAGAAGTCCAGGAGTAGGGATTTGCTCAGGAAGGACTGGTTTCAGCAAAAATCTCAAATCGAGTTCTGCAGGTCTTACTTCCTCCTGGTGCACTCGGCAGAACCCAGCTCTTCATCATGTTAGCTTTATTTTCGGCTTCATTTAGAGAGACAAGGTGGAAGAAACGTGGTCCAACTTAAAATTCCCCAAATTCCTAGTCCAACAGAAAAGAGCTAATCTGATTCCTTAAATTTCAAGAGAAATTTTCCAAAATCTGTATAACTAGCTTTGATTGGCCTACTTGTGCTATGAGCTCACTGAGAACTGTTTCCTGTTGGTGGGAAAATGTGATACTCTGGCACCCCAGCCATCCCTCCTCAGATCCACATATCTAGAGTGCCCCTCCGGCCACCATAAGACTCATCTTGTCACTCTTGGTTCTGGTGGTAGTCCTGTCTATGGTTTTGGAAGGCCCAGCCCTAGCCCAGGTTCCCCTAGGTTTCTCCAGCACCGTGGAGCACTTGCTGAATAAGCTGAAGAAGTTTGGAAATACCCTGAAGAAAAGGCCCAGGCACCTTTTGATGTTGCTACATCAAATAGCAACATTTCTGCCAAGACCTGGAATTGGTTTTCCAAGACACTAAACAAAGTGAAGGAGAAACTCAAAGCTACTTTCTCCTGGATGCCTGGAGGGCAGAGCTTAAACAAAGACTCCATCCATGATGCACTAGGTCCCCCCTCCTCTCCACCTCACACTAATAAAAATCCTATAAAGAAAAATAAAGTGGTAGGGAAAGAAAAGAAAATTTGATGCTCTAAAAGGTCAGTTTTGGGTCACATGCCACTTCAACAGTCAGGGTTGCATTTTCTCCACAGAGACCATAAGGAAGACACGAAGGAGCAGATTACCCAAGGAGGAAACAGGAATCAAAATGGGTTAACAAATACTGAGCACCTACTAAACAATAGGTGCCCGTTGTCATACCATTTCAGTTATCCATTGTATTCATTTATATCTTTGAATGTTTTCTCTTTCTCTTTCCAATTCTCTTTAAAAGCACATTAAACAATTGTCTCTGTTTTTCTTTGGGACGGTTTGCTTCTGAGCAGTCATCTTACATCTGGCCTTTCTGTATTCATTCCTGGATAAGCTCATACCAATTTGCATTTTTTTATGTATTATTAAATTTTGATGCCATTGGTTTATTTGGTTAACATCCTGAGTCCTGACCACATTTCAACACCTGCTACTGCATTTGTTTCTTCATTTTTTATTGTCCATATTTGAAGATAAAAGTTAGAAAGTTGAATGAGTGGCTAGTAAGCATCTAAGTAGGCTTTTTTGCAGATAATAATTTGGGGGGATAGCAAAGGAGAAAAACCTGTGCTTGTTAGTAAGTAGAATGCATCAATGTAAAAGAATTAGAATGAAAAGAATAATAATTATTTATACTTATTAGAACAACTCATTTTTATCACTATATGCAACCTTTTCATAAAGCCTTTTTTATATGTGCAATTAAAAATAACAAATAAATTTATTTGAGTTTTGCCTCCCCTTTATGACCATGCCCACTGGAGCTGTTAATGAGTAGGAAAATGATTAAGTGGCAGGTGGCAGAGGAGCTAAGGATGTGAAGCAGAGTCTAGATAATGCACAAGCTCAAAAGTGAGTGCTAAATAATTGATACATGGGTATATACAATACACAAACAGAGGACACTGATACACACAGCAAAATGCTTTTGTTGCCTAACGGTCTCTGGTTACCTGCTACCATCTACTAATAATGACTTTTTATATTCAATTCTTACAATAATACAATCCATGGTTCTGAGACTGCATGATCTAAAATGAATTCTTCTGGAAACCTCTGGATATCCTTTTCACTTGTTAAAATACTCATTAGATGAGAATAAAATGGGTACAAAGTCTGTCATATTCATTTAAACAAACCATCATAGATACATATTATTAGTAAGATACAGTTTTTGAAACATCATATCTGCATGTAATATTATATTCAAATATAGACTAGGTATATAAGAAAAGTAAATCTGTCTCACAGTTACCCAGTTATCTACAGGAAAAAATATATATACCTGTTTCTTAAGTACCCTGCTACAAATAATCTAAGCGTTTGCAAACACAAATGTATTACTACATATGTGTTTATAAACACACTATGATACTTTACTTTCTTATTAGTATATAATAAAATTTTCTAATGGTTAAATTACTAACAAAGACCAAGTTTCTAATATGAATTCTAACATTTGGAAAAATAACATTACACTTACTATGATAGCAGGCATGAAATAATTAAACCAAAACACCCTCTTGAGTAATAAACATATGAAAAAGAAAATACAAATTTAAAACCCAGTAAGAAATCATTGTTAGTTATCAAATAAGCTTGATGCATTTTAATAACATCAAGAAAATAGTCTATAATGCCTATAGTCAATTGCTGAAATCTGAAACCTGAGAATCATTTATGATTTTTATGCTTCACCTACATTTAATCTTTCCTTAATTCTCACCATGTTATTCTGTAATATGTATATATAATACATATAATTATATATGTATATAATTTATATATATTATATTATAAATTTATAAAATATCTTTCCAGAGGACGTGGCGGTGTTGCACCTGATTCCTGACTCGCAAAAATGATAAGAAAATAATTTTCGTTTTAAATCATTATGCTTTGGGGTAATTTGTTACATAGAGATATATATACAATACCCATCCAATAGGAACTTGTTTTTTATAATCATGGTATCTTTTGAACTTTTTCATTGATTATTCTGTTATTGATTTGATGTCTGTTTTCTCCCCTTTTAAAATGAATATCAAGAGAGCAAGAATCTTGTATGTTTTGTTCCAAAAATATTGATAGTACTTTTCATAATCCTGAAATAAGGGAATAAATAAATGAATTGATATTCTGGATGTGCAGCTGAGAAGAGAGTATAAACTGGTATAAGCTCATTGTGAGCTTATCACTTTTACATCAAACTCCATGCTCTCTCTTTTGCTCTATCACTCTCTCTAAACTCTATCACTTTTACTGTACAAACTCTTTGAACCAGCAATTTCATTGTTAGGAATCTATCCTGGAATATAGAAATTTAACTAGAGTAATGTTTATTGTAGCTGTGTTTACAACAGCAAAATAGTGTCAACAGCCTGTGTCTAACAAGTAAGTGTTAGTTTTTGGCACATGTATCCATTAAAACATTAGGACATAGAGAAATATTTACCAACATGGAGACTATGCACTATAGGTTACTGAGTGATGCAACCAAGTTACAAATCAGAAATATAATAACAGAGTATGTTTTGTGTGTGCCACTCACTGTAATACACACCTGTCAGGTGTGATCTCATACACACACACATACACACAATTAGATGTGTTGTGTGTATGTGTGTGTGTGTGATCAACAGACCTGGAATATGTCTAGAAGGATATATGACTAAAATACTTACAGTTATTATCTCTGAAAGGAAAAGTAGGATTATTTTCACTTTTGGTTTCTTTCCCTCATTTTGCTACAATGAGAATGAACCTAAGGCCCAAAATGCCAAAAGGAAAGTTGCCAAATGATAAGGGTTACAGATACCAGAGCTAGAAAATGGAGCCAGAGAGACAAAGAGCAGAGCAATAGATCAGGGGTTGGGCATGAATCCAGGACATGCCTAGAATAAGGAGCTGTTGTTAATGGTTCTGCTGGGATATGCTGCCACTTTTCTAAGATAATAGGGATCCTGTAATGTCTGTAAAAGACTCTGGGTAGTACCTTGGTTAGGCACTGATGTGATCCGTCATTTATATGTTCTCCAAACTGATTTGTCCTGGTTAGTTGCAGTAAGGTCTCACTGGGCAGAAGGTCCTCAGGTCTGAGGAGTATTTAGAGAGATTTTTGTGACCTGATTTGTGAAACCTGGTGTCTGCTTGGTGCTGATTACTCAGTAGTGAGACAATATGCAGGTAGAAGCATTTAAAGAACGTAACCCCTTCACCTATCTACAGAATAGGGTGCCTTGGGTTTCCTAAGCAACAATGTTTAGGTGCCTTGTCATCACTTGCCTGGAGATTTGGCTGAAACTTGGCATCTGTTGCTACGATGTCCTATTTTATGAGCAGTGTTGATTTCAGACAGGAATGTTTCTAGAGATGTGGGCAAGGAGATGTCTTTTTTCAGGATGCTCTTGTAGCATCAGCTGCAGTGTCAGGGGAAGGTTAGATGATATCATCATAAAAGTCAGAGTTTACACCTGTTGGAATGTGGCAGGTTCATCCATTTCAGTTTGTGAAGAGATCTGTACGGAGGTTGTTAGAGCATAAAGGTAGGGCGTGAACCACTGTTTGTCCTTATAAAATCACAGAAAGTGTAAGACCCTCAACTGTTCTTCCTCTCTGGGAGTAGTTAGTTATACTTGTGCCATTCTAGGAATTCCGCTGCCAAACTTCTCAATTTGTGATATTGATATTAGTGCAGAGATGGTATACTCACATAATGTTTGCCACAGTCCCAATCAGAAACCTGAAGAAAGGAACTCAGTGATATGCATCCAAAAGGTGTCAACTTTTGTGATTCTGTTTGGTCCAGAATTCTTAGAATCAACTGTTGAAACACTTCTCGGAATTTGCAGAACATTTAAAAGTTTGAAAAATTGTCATCCTTTTGTCATTCTCCCAGATCAAAGGTTTGGCTGTTAAAAACTCAGGAGTCAAATGGAACCAAATGACCCCCAACTACCATAGAGCTGGTCCTAGTATATAGGTAAGGATTTCATTTTGGCAACTTGTGGTAAATGAGCAGATTTTTCTTTTTCAAAAGGAGTACCATGGGCTGTGTGAGGTGGCGCATGCCTGTAATCCCACCAGCTCAGGAGGTTGAGGCCAGAGAATCAGGAGTTCAAAGCCAGCCTCAGCAAAAGCAAAGTTCTACGCAACTCAGTGAGACTCTGTCTCTAAATAAAATACGAAATAGGACTGAGGATGTGGTTCAGTGATGGAGTGCCCCTGAGTTCAATCCCCAATATCCCTCACCCCCCAAAAAAAGGAGGACCATGGGATCTCATGAGTTTTCTGTATGCCTTTGAATATGTAAAATGGATATACTTGTTGAGGTAGGACTTGCACGAGGAGCAAAATCACCTGCATAGAGTGATCCCATGCAAGTTTGTGCTACCAGATTTCCCAACCTGGATCCCCATGGCATTGCCTAGTCACTTGGAAATGGATTTGTTTTAGAAAAGTTGTTAGGTCCATTGGATCAATGCTTGCCCAAAGTAGCTATTTCATGCATCAAGGATTAAAATTGGATGTGGCACCCCTTTAGCTTTAATTCCATGGGATGCAGAACATGTACCTCTCCTCCCCACTTGGGCTGTGATGAGGTATAAAGCAGGGCCTGGACTGCTCGCTTCCTCAGTAGGCTGGGTGCCTTTTGGATTGGCTGCATGCACACAAAGTAGCCCATTATTCTAGTTTGACCACTTCTGTTCTAGGAGTGAGTGTAGCCAACAATCTTTAACTTTTTAACTTTGTTCTGTAGTGTCTTGGTCCCTACATACCAAGCATGAAGATCAGCTACAACCTTAAGTAAGTTGCTTGAAGAATAAGGAGGAAGGGTCCAAGGTAGATCAGGGTCAACAAGCTTCCCTAGATCATAGACAGAATGGGTAGTGATATTCAAAAAAGATTGACAGACTTGTTTAACCAAATTGTAAATAGTATTGTTCATGTCAACAAGGGCCTGATAGTTAAACCATTTAGTGCAAGAGCTTCAACCGTTAGGGGAAAAAGTGTTACTCTTGTAAATTGCCTGTACAGACTGAGGAGCAGATCAACAAACTTCCTGAACTATTTATTTTAATTTGAGCACAAATCATCTATAAATATAAGTATTTCTTTCAGTAAACTTGTGGGTTTTTTTCATAAAATATAAATGGTAGCTAAAGACCAAAAGTTTACTCATGAAAGGATTCAAAGTTAAAGATTGTTTCACAGAATATTAGTGCATCAGAATTAAACCTGAAACTAAATTCTCAAGCATCCAATATTGAGTCTTTTACCTGGCTAGATTATTGACCACCATATAGCTTACGTTTATCTTATTGATCTAGTAAGATAAAAAGAGATGAAATTTCCTAGAAAAGGAATGGCTATTTCTTTAGTATCAACATTTTTATTTGACATCTGTCAAGTCAAACCCACATTTGTTTTTAGTCATTTTAAGTTATTAAAAAACTATTGTTTTATGCTATCATTTCAGGATGCAAAACCATTGATCTTTCTGGAAAAATTACAATAAAGCATTTTTGATCACCCCTTCCTATGACCCAGCTCTATCTATCTTTGGGGAAAAAAAACTTCTATAGAAAAGATGTAGGTCATTATCAAGAAAAATGATTCTTCAAAGCCCTATTGATTGCCAAAAAAACTATTACTGTGAAAAGAGAAATCTCCAACTCCTCCTAAAATAATCGACTGGACATATGTTATGTGTGACCCAATGGCACACAAAAGAATTTCATTTAATCAACAAAATAGATCTTTCACATAAAAGTTGGTGTCCTATAATGACATACAGTAATCACCAATTTTATAGTGGACTTCAATATTAAAGAAGCCCTTCTGAAAGCAATTGGATTTTAAGTGATCTCTTTTTTTTACATCATCATATTCACCTACTGTCCACACTAAATTTTCTCAGTCAATTGCAATGTGGACTGGATGACTGGAAGGTTCTCTGGTTAGAGGAGCTTGAAGAGAGGTGTTTGTTTCACCTAAGATGCTGGCTCCTATAATGTGGCATCTGCTTGGCATTGCCTCCCTAGGATTCAGTAGCCAATTGAACATAAAGGATGACCACACACAACTGTTTGGAAGAATGTTTTGTTTGTTTGTTTTGGGGCGTTGGGGAGATTAGATTGAAATTCAAGAATCTTTGGCCACAGTATGAGCATGTCACTTTTTTTGACCTTGGTTTTCTTATCTGAAAAGATGAGAAGGGAATTGAAATGGACAATGTTTATTTCCCTTCTCACCTTGAAGAAGCTATGATTTTATGAATGCACACTAATGTCTGTTAATATGTTAGTAGTGGCAATGTGTTTGTGTTCATCTACTGAGGTATTCGCATTTTTACCTAAGGTGAGAACACTTTGGTTTTGACTTTCAGCCTGTTTCATTTTATGAATGATTCTTTCACCCAATTTGAGCTAAACTAGTCTTTCACTTTACAGTAATCAGAAATTAAAATTTTGTGAATGAAATTTTTTTCAAAAGGAGTAAGTGAATGAATGTAGCTTCTATTCTGTTCACACGAACTTTTTAGGACACGACATTTCTGGCCTGGCTTAGAAATCTGATGGTTTGTATGGTGAGGAAAGAATGAAAGGTGGGATGCTGGTTGTCTGCTGTTTTGCAGTTGACAGCCATTTAAAGCTGAATAAACGAAGTTTCAGAAACTTGTCAAAATGATAATTATAACAATATATGATCAGCCATCAAGCATTATAAATAAATAGTATTAAGTAATTAGAATAATTGCTGTCCTAAAAAATCAGGACTATCCATTACTGATCTAAAGTATATTCGAATAAGTTTTTACCTTGTATAACAAACAAGTATTTACCTTGATTTTCTCATTATCTTGATCCTGAAATTGATTCTGTCTACATGTGGCCACTGGATCAATTACTTTTAGTTGAATCTTTTTTTTTTTTTTGCCATCTAGATCATTTAGTTATGTACAGTTGATCACATTGGTAACCTATTCAACCTCATTCAGTGGAAAAACCATTAAAATCCCCAAAGTAGCTGTTTTACATACACAGGATATCCTCCACATGAATGCAGGACAAAGGTCCACTTTGCATCCATTCATTTAAACTTGCCAAAACTTTTTTGGATTTTATGACCACAGACCAGGAATTCTCAGATTGCCAAAGAAATGAAAAATTCCATTTATAATTGAATTACATTCAAACACTCAACTAATCTCTAGTTTTGTTTCTTTCTTACACATACATACATATACACATGCACACATTTAAAGTTAAAGTGACATTTTTACAACTTTATACAAAATTTTTGAAAGTTTAAGAAAAACAAAATTTAATTGTAACTCTTACGTAAGTAACCATATTTTAGTTTGTTGTTTATTCTAACCTTTTTCTAAGACATAAACATCAATGCACACACACAAATACAAAACAACTCCTGCCTGCCTATCTTAAATCTATTCATTTATCTATTTGTGTATATGAATATATATGTACATATACACTTCACATTATGAGTAGTTTAATTTTGGATTAGGTATTATAATGAATCTAGGAATGATTTAAAGTACATGAGAGGATGTGAGTAGGTTATATGCAAATACTATGTCATTTTATATGAGACTTGTGCATCTGTGGATTTTGGTATGAGAGAGTGGTGTAGGGTTCCTGGAACCAATCCCTGAAGATACTGAGAAACCACTTTATTTGTTATACTAATCTCTGTGTTTTTATGCATATATGAATGTTTCATCATTTTTACATGTCTTAAATATTTATCTTAAAAGTCTGCTGTAAAATGATAGACTGTCAAAGTTTAGATTTTAAAAAATTAAGTGTTTGTTTTGGAATAGGGTCACTGGTGTCGGTCTATTGTTATGAAAGCTAATATAACATGGATACACTTGCATCCACTACGAAGCGTAAAATGTTGCAGTGGCCAGCAGACCATCTAGAAGCTCAGAGGAAGCCAGGCCCACAGAAGACTTTGTCCCATTTGGGGCTATATATTTTTTAAGTGATTTAGAGAGTTGGAAATGAACCAGGAAAGAGCAACAAAAATAATTAGTATTGGCAAATGGACTTATGGGGAACAAAAAGGAAAAGAACTTGGAATTATTTATCTGGAGAAGAAATTGCTGCAGGGTGACCTCATAATCATTTTCAACTGATGAAGGGGTATCATAAGGATAAAAGGTGCCAGGGACTGAGGGTGCCAACTAATTATTTTTCTTCTTATTTCCGGTTTCCAAATTTCCAGAACCCAGTTGAGAATGGATCAGAACAACAGGGTGAGAATTCACGGATAGAACCAGCTTTTTTATTTTTAACAGATATGGTTTCTCGTGTTAGAGGGTGTGACTTGGGCTTGAGACTCAAGTAAAGTTTTCTATTATTTTGCTTACTTTCTTCCTTCCACTCTCAACCCCATGTTCAATACTCAACTCCACACGTCTTAACCCAAGGCCCAATCAAGGAGAGTTGAGTCTACCAGGCAAGACATCTGCAGGCCCATGAATGTTTATGTGAACTTCACTTGTAGTTCAATGAATAGAGAACCAAGAGACCAGGTTAGACCAGAGCACTGATTTTATGACAGTTGTAACCAATAAGAAAACCAGAAATAAAGAAAGAGAAAGAGAAAGACAGACAGAAAGATAGACACATAGAGGGACAGATTGGAAGTGTCCCCCTCTAGTGCTTTTTTCCAGGAAGGGTGGCTCCAGGGTTCTGCTGTCTGTAGAGAATTATAGGGGGTTGAGTCATGAGCCTGATTGCTTCCCCTCAAGTGTAAGGGCCAGGAGATTCCCATTTCTTAAGACATAAGCCAATTTACTAAAAGGAAAACTTCTGAAATCAAGAATAAAGCTGACTATTTCCAAGAGAATGATGGAGCTCTCTGAAGGACAGTTTATAATTTTCTGGAGATCTAGCAATTGTGATCACTTAATCAACATTCTCAGAGTGTGTTTCTGTGCAGTCATGGTTCCATGGGGTGTTAAACAGGATCACATAAAAAAAGGTTCTGTGGTCAAATTCTCTCAAGAAACACTAGGTTATACCAAGTTAAATCATATTCTAGGCTGAAGGTTATAATAAAACTTTAAACATTGTGATATTTATTGTGACTCTCTATTTGTCCCAGATTCTTCTCCCCTGCCCCCACCCCTCCTTCTCCTTCACCTCTTTGTTCTTCTTCTGGCAGAGTATATCACTTGGCTTGTGTTTTGTGAAATACCTTTTGGAAAACCAAGCCTTAGATGGTTTCATTAACCTAATATGGAGACAGAAAGAAATGCTGGGTCTTGTCTACAAGCCTCTTCTAGCTCTACTATTTCATGACTAAGTTTGGTGCAGTGACTCATATTATTACACACTCTAATCACAACCTTTCATTAAGCTTAAACCTATAAGCCATTAGTACAACTTTGTTAATGAAGATGGGTCTTGGATCCAGCTGACTATATCTCATTGATAGATAATGTGGCTTATATTAATGTATACTGACAAAAACCTGAAAAAATGCATAATCCAAATTCATTTGCAAATGTTTTCTTTGCCTATATTTAGCAGCAACATGGTGGTTGTTCAAATGGTTACAGTAGGGTACTAATGAACGTAAGTTTAATATTAGAGCAATGTGACTTTATTTCATTGCCATTTACATTTGTATTATGCCTTTACTTAAGATGGGCTGCACAGCCACTGTGGGGACAGAGAGGGAAAATTCATGGTTGTTTCTGCATAACAAATCATATTTGACTTTTATTATGATAACATCATGCCATACTAGAAAAGGGGGAAAAATGTCCTCTCAAAAGAATTGGATATTATTAACCCCAAAGCAGCCTGTGGTATCTTTTGTTTTAGTTTAAATAGAGCCTTATGCTAATTTTCACATTCTGATAATGTTCCCTTTTGAGTTTTCTTTTCTCATGGATAATGAAGTGGCATCTGAAACAACTTACTCCATTCAGTTGGGTGCTTTGGCAGGAAGTGGCTGTTAGAAATTGCTTCCATAGGCAAGGAAACCTGCTGAGGCTGCAGGACTACTGGAAGGAGGACTCTCTCAGCTGCTTTAAGGGTTTTACAGCTTGGTTGGTTAGTCCAGAGGATGATAATTAAAAGATCCCTTCAAGGCAAAGAATTGCTTCAAGAAAAAAAAAACAAGATTTATGAGTAAATTAGGAGAGCTTCACAATTCAGGTGCCACATGCTGCATGTAGCTGGGTGTACCTGAGTGCCTCTGAGGAAACCCAGAGTCCCTTTTGATTTTTCAAGCAGGCTCCAAGTTTCTTAAAAGTTCTCCTGCTGTCAGCATGTGCGAACCACCTTTTACAAGAGAGCACTAAGAATGAGAAGCAGATTATATTTCCAGCTCTGACGTACTTCTTTTGGCTATATTGTTTGGAATCTGCCATTTACACTGACGATTTATCGGCCACCTTGTCAGTTCTGTCGGTAAGGAACTGCGTATGAGGCCCATCTTGAGTGAAATAATGAGAATGAGGCATCTGCCAGGTAAGCGAAAAGTCAAATCTGATCAAACACATAGTAAAGTCTGGCTACACGTTGCTGGGAGCTGGGATAGCCAGGCCTGTGCTCTGAAGTTTTCCAGAACAAACAGAGCTAAATATACACATATTTCTGTTGCCCATAAACCCTCAAACCTTTACGTGCTTTACTGAGACACTTAGGGCTTCCAAATAAAGCTACAGACCTCATACATAACCCATATCTACACAGAAACTAACCATTCTACACGACTAGAATTCATCAGGTTAGCAATGACCTAGAATAAATTAAAAGAATGAGGTCATGCAATATCCTCTAGGCAGCCCTCTTACAAATAACAGCCCTGAAGACCACCAGCCCAGGCCAGGTATGAATGGATCAAGGAAATATTCACAGCTAATTCTAGGACTTTGGGGAAAAAAAATTTTTTTTATGTTGTACTATAAATAGAAGCTGGGTAAATAAGAAATAACATGTTAAAAACTACAATTAGTCCTTTTCTTCCCCAAAGACTTATAATCTACTTGTGATAATTGGTACATTAGCAGTATTCTCCAAAGTCAAAGAGAGTGTAAACCATTTTAACACAATCAAGCTGTCCCAATATGAGTATTTTCAGGACCCTCAGAGAGGCAGTAAACATAATTAAAGAGATAGCATTTGGTCAATGGTGCCACATGTAAGGAGAGATAAGAACTTGGGGTAATGTCAGCAAAGACAAACATGGGGCTCACAGACAGGATCCTTCAGGCTCCTCAAATAACCATCCTTGTGGTTTTTAATGGTAATGTAAAATAAAGACAGGCCAGAGAAAGATAGGTAAGGGAAATGAGTAGGCATTTTACAGATTACAACTCCAAAATGGCCAGTGAGTACATGGGAAAGTATATTGCATAGGTCTCGTTAGCAGTAAGGGAAACAGAAAACAAAGCAACAATGGGATACCACTACTCACTCACCAAATTATAAAAACAAATGGTTCATGTTCAGTTGCTGGTTTGGGATATGGGGGAAAGAATGCCCTTATACATCGCTGTAGACGTGTGAACTGTTAGGCTCCCTTGTGAAGCACTTTGGCAGTATCTATTAACATCAAATATGTATGTGTTTATACATACACATTTGTACTTCTGTTTCAACAATCCTGCTTCAAGACACATTTCTATAAAAGTAAAAACACCAAGATAAAAATGTGTCTATTGCATCATTATTTGAACTAGCAAGAAGACTGCAAACATGCTGAATGCCTATAAAAAGGGGAATTATTAGATAAATTGTGGTACCTTCATAATGGGGTTTATGACACAGTCATTCAAAAGAATGTGTTAATTTTGCCCCTTGAATGATTTCAATACTGTGTGACTAGGTGGGAAAATTAAGATCCAGAGAAGTATAAGAAAAATGAATCAATTTGGGGAGTATAATAGCAGTCTTTATATGAGTATATATGTTTGATTAGGAGAAAGATGTGGATGGAAGAAAGAAGGAAAAAAGAGAGGAGGTGAATCAAATATAATAATTGTTCATGGGATTTAAAAATAATATGATCATATTTAAATGATAGTTTATAGGTCTATATAAATGGAGAATCTTTAACAGATGATTACAGAAATGTTAATAGGTTTTTGAGAGATGGCACTTCAGGTAAACCCTACTCTTTTCCTTAAAGGCTTTTGTATTTTTTTAAATAACAAGCTTGTGTTATTTTTCAATGAAACAATAAATGATAATTGTGATTAGCTGAAAACCTTAACATAAAACCCCACTATTGTTTCTATAAAATAGTTCATGTAGTTTAGTATGAATTGTGCAAATTCCCAGTGAAGGAGGTGGAAGAGAGCATTTTAGCCAAAATGTGCATTCTTTTTATTTCCTGCACTCTGGATCTATTCAAATCTCGTCTCCTACCGAGGGATTCAGTGCAGAACTAAAATATGATGACTTACTTGGCAACAGCAAAAAAAGAGCATTTACTCAAATGCAATAAAGATAAGCAATAAGTTTCAGTGATGCATATAGTATGTTCTCTGCTCGCCTGCTTGTTCTTTCTTCTCTCAGCAGAAGTTCAACTCAAAATCAGCTCAAACAGCAATTTGCCAAATTAGCTAGTCACCTCACTTGTGACCAAATCACACCCTATAGAGAGATGCTGAACCCCAAGCTTTTGTTTCCTGGAATATATGTAATTTGAAGAAACTTTCGCTTAAGTGAAGGGTGGACTGGCAAGTTCTGGTTACCTGGAAATGAGATGAAAGAATAATAACGAGTTACTTCCCAAATTATCTCTTCCCAAACTACCAACCTCTAAAAGTGGCTCTGTAAAAACTGTACATTTGCCTTTTTTCCATCCTTTTCTCTACCTTAGAAGAAGGTTATAAAATGAATATGTTTATTAAAATCCTAAAAACTGCAGGAAGAATAGAAAATAAAATTTAGATAAATCAGTTTATAATATATGTATGAGGCAATTCGATGTTTTAAAACTTTTACCCACAGAGATCAGGGATATTTCTTGTTTCTCTCTCTCTCTCTCTCTCTCTCTCTCTCTCTCTCTCTCTCTCTCTCTCTCACACACACACACACACACACACACACACACACACACACATACACACATTGACAGTGGTTTGCTCCTATAAGAGCTCTGAACCTCTGAACCAATCATTATGCATAGAATCAATAAACATAGTATAGAATTTGAGGGTATTCTGATTGGCCAGCATGATGCAAAAGTCAACTCCTTGAAGAAAGACAGTGTCATATATAGTGTCATATATTACTAAAAACAAAAAATGAAGAAACAAAAACAAAACAAAAACAGGTTAGCTCTTCCCTGTGCTGAGATAACCTTGAGCAGTAATATTTCAGGTGCTGCCCTAACTTTATATAGATATAAAATTACATTTCCTTAACATTTAATATGTTGTTAGTTTCATATATTTTATATAGGCAAATGTAATAGACAATTAAGTACATTGGAAAAATTTTTAATTATTTAAATTTTCAATCATTTTCAGGACATGCATTTTGAATTGCTTTCTAGTGAAATGGTTATTTGTACCTAGCCATGGTTATGATTGACAGGATATCTTTGTATTATTAAAGATATCACATCTGACCCCTGAGCAGACCATTCAAAAAGGAGGTTGCTCTTCTGTGGGATAAGTTAGAAAAAGGCACCTTGTCTTCAACTGACACTTGGGTAGTGAGATATGAACAAATACTTACCAACACGCATACTGGTGGAGGCTGCCCGGTGAATGCATAACCCTGACAACCAGGCTGAGGACCACTTTGAGCCATGCACGTTCTCTGAGCCCCACCGTGCAAACAACAGCACTCATTTACAAAACTTGGATACATGATGCAATCTCTTGCTGTGGGACTAAGTTGCTGCTCTTTGCAGGATCAAATATCTGCCCAGTGCCTTCCATTAGATCAAATTAGTGAGGAGACTGACCCAAGATTCCAATGGAAATGCTTAACGAATTATACGATAGCAAATGAAATGAATTTTATGGATATCAATTTAGGGAAACTTTTTGTGCTGTATCTTTGATTAGACTCCCCATTAATCTTTTCCATTTTATGACTGAAGCATAAGAACACAGAGATTGTGGGGTGGTAAAAATTCAGAAAAATAATCTTGGGTATTTCTAAATTGCCCAGTTTATATTTTATAACCAGGTCTAAGAAGTAAAACCCAAAAGACAGAAAAAAGATTTACTGCATATATCAGTTAACAATTTCAAATACTGGCATTCAAAAGTTGGTGACTTTTTTATATTTAATGTGGAATTTATGAATTCCTATAAACTATTCATGTTTCGCTTGCACTCTTTTGGGTACTAAAACACTTGTTTTAATACAGCATATTATTGTCAGAATTTCCAAAGTAAAAAGCTGAATTACTCAGTATCTTGTAAGAAAATAATATTTGTTTTTTCTTTTATGGCCTGAGGCAGTAGTGAAGGGGGATAAAAAGTCAACTTTATAAAGTCAATGCCTCAGAAATTACATCTCTTTTCTTTAACACCCAGTTTGTGACTTTCATTTACTGTGTTTGGCTTCTAATCTCAAACTTTCCTATGAGAATTGTACATTTAGAATATGAGTCCCTAGGGACCAGGGTCAAAGTCCAGGCCAACAGATTGGTGCTGTTGTCCACATGGCAGCAATAAAAACCCAATGCCTGTTGTAATATCCCATACTCACACCTATTTAAAGGTCTGATATCTTTGAGTTAATGCTCTTACAAGGTAACCTTTTAGTGACACAGAAATTTCCAGTTTGATTTTTAAATTCTATGGTTTTTAAATTGCTCTTTAGAAGCATGTAGTTCTTTAGTTCTTGTGGACTAAATTGAAGAAATGCCACAGTACCCTCTGTCAATGATAGTCTCTTTGTCACTGCTTAATGATGAAACAGACAGGACATTGAATATACCAGGGATTCATTCACTGCAGTAGAAAGTACCCAGCATATCATTCTATGGATAAAAGGTACAGAGTTGATTAATCAGAAAACCATAGTTAGAACTTACATCCTACATTTGACAAAGCAAACTCTTCTCAATGATTTATTTTTTTAAGCCCCTTCACAGAAGCCATATGAGTCATATGCTGTGATCTGTCCATAGTTAATCTTTCACTTGTTCATTTGTTGTGGTGAATATGCAATAAATATTGACATTCAGAACTGATGCAAAAATGCTGCCAGCTAAGTACCATCAGAGAAAGGCTCAAAGACCCATGAGTCCAAAGAGTAAATAAAATATATGAGGATCCCACTTGATTTCCCTTTAGACTAGGTGAAGCGGTGAGTTTACAAATTGTTGGATGATAAATATCTTGAATGAGAACCAGTGAACTTATCTAGATTATCTATCTATACTAATTTAATCAACTAAATGTCAAATATCCCTATTGTACTACATGTAGTTTTAGGCTTGGTCTTTAGTGTATAAAATGGATTCCATGTATCTTTCCTTGGCTTTTAAGAAGGTAACAGAAAGAAGGCATGATAGAATTTTTCCTTTACTTATCTTAGCATGAGTCTTTCTTTCTCTTTTTTATTTTGGAAGGTGTTTGTCACAGTTTTGGTTTTCATATTATACTGGCAAAAAGATAAATGAGATGTCATTGTATGGACCATGTGGAATATTCTGCTAGTATCACTCAAGAGTGAGTACTGGAAGTTCCTTGACTCTGAATTCATCGTGAACTTAAGGCAATCTCTTCTTTAGTTCTGAGAACTGGGTTCACAATTCCTTATGCAGGGTCATCATTTCTCTTATGAAAATGTTTTTTTTTTCTGTTTATTGTTGCTTTTTGGTATTGCTTTAAAAAATCCCTAAGTCAGTTTGTTTCATGACATGAAGGACAATTATACTCTAAAATAAATAAATAAATAAATAAAATCAGTAGGCTGGTGTGAATCTCTCAGGGGAGACAAGGGGTGATGTGAAATTGATTTGTGACTTTAAAAAGTGTCAAGTACCAATCACTGAGGATAATTATTGAACAAACAGATGAAATTCCATATGTTTGATAGAAAACTGGGCTTGAATAGATGTCTGTTTCTCTTTAATAGAGAGAGAATGCAGAATATCAAAATAAAGACATAGCTAGCAGTAAGAGGATTATGGATGCTATCAAAAGATTATTGAAATGTTGACTCAGATAATATATTGTGAGTTAGATAATATAAAGGAATGTATTACTAATGAGAAAATAGCTTCTATGGTTTCTAGATTTTGAGACCAAATCATTGTATTTTCAAGAGAGGTTCCACTACACTATTATTCTGTTTCTTTTTGTAGCACATAAGTGATCAAAGAGTAAAACAAAAGAAACAATGTATTGAAAATATGTAGTAACTGCATATGCAGGTTTGGATTTTGTTTTGATAGTCAAGTCCAAAGTTAACCAGTTATCTCAATGTTATGAGTTCAATAATGGAGATAAAACTGGTATAGAAAATATTTAGATAGTCACCATGCCAGGCTGCCTGTTGTGACGCAGTATTAAAGAAATCATTTGAAAACAAAAACTTCCTATATTAATTACCAATTTTAAAGGCAAGAAATTGTTAATTCTCTTGAGTGTTGAGAACAATGTTGAGAAAACTAAAAAAAAAAAAAAAAAAAAAAAGGCATGACATGGTCCCTTCGCATGTGACTCCACTCTCCCTTTTTCTTATCGTTTTGGGATTGACCATGCATGGATAATGTCATCAATTCCTCAGATTGACTTATCTAAAATGATCCCTTTTCAATAGCCATGTGCGGTAGGAGATTGTAATTCCAGCAACTTGGGAGGTGAGACAGGAGGAGTGCAAATTTGAGGCCAACCCAGGCAATTTAGTGAGACCCTGCCTCAAAATAAAAAATAAAAGACAGGGGTGGGGACATAACTCAGTGGAAAAACATTCTTGGGTCTAATCCCCAGTACAAAAACAAAGAAGCAAAAACATGAAGAAACTTTTATTTTAGGAATGAACCAGGTAACCAGGAGACCAGACCACCACAAAGATGGCAAAGGAGCTCAAAACTCAAACTGAGCTTAACTGTTAGCCATGGTAGCTGTGTGGTAGACATTGTAGTTCTGTGATGTTGTGAAAGTTGTTAAAATTCTCTGTGACTCAGTTTGCTAATCTCTAAAATGAGAGTAATGCTAACACATGCTCCTAGGGTTAATGAGAGGGTTAAATAAGTTAAGAGCACTTCAAGTGCCTGACACAAAGGAAATGGTATATGTATCATTACCTTTTATTATTGTTAATATTGTCATAAGAAAATTTGAGAAAGACAGTAGGTTTCCATTTTAGCACATGAAGAACAGAATCAGTTTTTATGCTAGCTCGTCACACTGCAGCAAGAGCAAAGTTAATTATGGATGAATTCCAACAAATCTAAGAATTCTGAACCAATGCAAATGTAGGTTCTCCCTACTGTAGAAATTCTTCTTTCATTTGGAGATGATATATTGGTTATAACTCCTTATTTATTCACTGAACAAGCCAAGTATTTATTGCCCACCTAATGTATACCAGGCTTTTTCTAGGTGCAAGGGACATAATAGTCAATAAACATTACCTGAAAGAATGACCTTTTGTGAAATCATAAGGTAGTTTTTTCACCATGGAGCATGTGGCCCATGAAAACAAATTGTCTGGATTTTTTTTGGTGGGTTCCAGATGGCACTCAACCACTGAGTCACATCCCCAGCCCTATTTTCTATTATATTTAGAGACAGGGTCTCACTGAGTTTCTCAGTGCCTCACTGTTGCTGAGGCTGGCTTTGAACTCGAGATTCTCCTGCCTCAGTCTCCTGAGCCACTGGGATTATAGGTGTGTGCCACAGTGCTCAGCTGGATTTTTATAATGTAGGTTTTAGGGGAGTATAAAGTGCAAAAACCTACAAACTGAAAATTAACCATCACAAAAAAGGAGGTAAGGAATGCAAGAGGGGAGAAGGGAGGAGGCCATAGATGAGTCTTCTGATTTTGAAATAATAACCTGTAACATAGATGGGAATAAGCTTTTTCTGATCCACTCCTTCTTCCTTTCCCTTCTCTTCTTCTGGGACCCACTATGCATTTATCTAATATGATCTCCATGACTCCATCCTAGGTGGACTAAAATATACATTCAGTGAATGCCTGAGGGTCCTAACTATGATGTAGAACATTATTTCTATGATAAGTGTTAATGTTCTAAACAACCCTCTTGCAAATAACAATTTGGGAACACAATTCATTTGCTGGTTGGAGTCGTATTTGTATTATTGTTGTCATAGTTTTCTCCTTCTGATAATGAGTGTCATGAATGCAATGGAACAGATGTTGAAAATTTCATTTTCTTTATGTGCCCTACACTCATTTTTTTTCCTGGGTAGTTATTATATAGGTTTAAGCTAGTAACTTTATTTTCAATAGCAAGTTCCAAAATGTCTTAAAGGAGAACAAAAGGGACAGATGGGTGGTTTATACTTGAAAATAAACTAATTTGCTAGAACAGTACATGGTTTCAAATTGTAGTAAAGAGGTTTGCATATAATCTAAACTGAAGAACAAAAGAGAGTTGGAAAGTAGTCTATTCCTTTCTTGATAATTTGCTACCACAATGGGATAGTACATGGCAACACATTAAAATATAATCCTTGTCTCATTCAAAAGAAAATTGCCAAGTGAGAAATGAAACACAAAAGGCTAATTGTTATTCTATGAGAAAAGAATTGTCTGGAAAATTCTAATTAAAAAATTGGCTTTGATTTTTTTTAAATTTCCCAATGTTTGGAGTAACTTTGTTGTTAATCCAAAATTAGCCTTTACCTGGATCAACCACTGTCCGAACTGATGATTCAAGTAGCAGAAAATGAAAATATTTAAAATTTTCACATGCAAACCAAAAAGTATCATGAAATGTTCAATTTGCAAAGTTACAATAAGGATATCTATCTAGCTACTCCAGACTAAACTACCAATAAAGTAATATCAAGTTTTCTTACATAAGAACTTATTTTAGAAATATTTCAGTGCCACCCTTGGCTTTCTATAGAATTTCCCTGGTGCTGCTTGGCATTTGTTTTCTGCTACTAGACTTCCTCACTATGTAGCCTGAACTAATTTTGTGAAAGAGACTGGGATCTCATACCCGTCTTTTTGTAGTCGCTTCCAGAACATGCACATTAGCATTGCAAAATTTTGGAGGTCCAGATGTCTCCTACACTTTTCATTTGATTTATACTTTAAGGATTGGAAAACTTTCAGAAATGAGCTGCCACATTCCCATCCCTGTTCTTCTTGTATCTTATGAGGGAGTGGGGACAGTGATCAGGATTGGAGAACCACCTCCCCTGTTCCAAAAATGTCTTCTCTATATTGTTTTAGGAGTTTATTCTTGTTTATCACTTTAATCTGTATAGTCAGCTTCTTTCCTTTTATAGATTTACCTGAACACTGAGGAATTGAGACTTGGTGGAGATATGAGAAAAGGGTGTGGTAGAGACAGACAGACAGACAGACAGACAGCAAGAAAGCATGCACATACATGCCACAGTGTGGGTATTTGACAACCAGCATGAAGAAGTGAAATATTTTGAGTTGAGAGAATGAAGTTTCCCCAAGGTCAGAGCAGGGTTGGAAAAAGGTGGTATGATAGTGTCAATGATCTCTTATCTCTTTGATGTTTTATCTAGGCCCTGGGAGCTGTAAGAGTTTTGAAAGTCCCTGAAAACCAAAACTCCTACTACTTTTACATGTAATGTCCTCTATATCAGAATTTGTTCCAACATGTTTTGTTGGGAGAATTACCCAGAGAATAAAGAATGTGAGTAGAAACTGCCTTGTACCAAGGCCAAACAAAATAACCAAAATGTTCTTCTTGACAAGATGAAAGTAATCCAATAACCACTTTTGATTGGTTTTACGTGAACAGGGAGGCTGGGGAGATAGCTCAGTCGGTAGAGTGCTTGCCTTGTAAGCACAAGGCCCTGGGTTCGATCCCCAGCACCCAAAAAAAAGAAACCACTGGGTTTTACGTGAACTGTCTTGAGGGGTGTGAATTGATATTTATATTTCTAGTGGTGCTAAATACATGTGTGAAATATGATGTGCTCCTTCTTGGCTCTGGATTGACTTACCCATGACCTCGTCTTCACATTGCCACTTAAGTCTCCACCTATGACTCTAGAAATGCTTGCTCATGTGCTGTGTCATTCTCGGAAATATTGACTAGGCACCTGTGTTTTTTAGGGAATATATCAAAGGCTAAAGACGCTCTGCTAAACATGGAGTGGTGCCTTTTAAAAGTATATAGAATGGGGAAGGCCAGTTAAACCCTATGTTACACCAGTAAAATTATTTAATGGCCATGCTGATAGTCTTGAAGAATAAATTGGACGTGTCATGAAAATGTGTAACAGTGAGAGAAGAAGCTAATCTGGGGAACCAATCAGACTTTCCTGGCAAGGATCAAAGGATGAGACATGGCATCGATGGTGCCACCAGAGGGAAGGACATGGGTGAAGACCCTGATGCGCTCTTTTCGAACTTGAACTTTGACATTAATATATACTCTAAGTGGCAACAGTAGTACTTCAGAGAACTCTTTGCCAGTCTCTCCCAATGGTGGAATCTTGTATAACTGTGATATAATATTAAAACCAGAAAACTGACATGGGTACAATACTAGTAATTAGACTATGGTCCTAGTTCTGTTTCCACCATCTTTGGCATGCATTTATGTGTGAGTGTGTGTGTACACGTGTGCAGGTGTTGCCATTCTATACAATCTGAGATCCCGCAAAGATTCATGTACTCACGATCACAATCAGGATGTGGAACTGTCCCATCACCACAAAGGATCTCCATCATCCACCAATACCTCACCCCTGTCCCTTATCCCCTTGTGGGGAGTCGTCTTTATTTAGCGGAATCAGACTAGGTTGAGCCATGGGATGCAGAGGCCTGGCTTCTAGGAACTGCCTAGAAGCATGTGGCGCTGCATGGGTGTGGTTCCCTGTCTCCTTCTGGAATTTTCCCTTAAGAGAATGACTTCCCTAACTCTACCCTATCCTGTCCATCACAAAAGAAACTCCTCCTGGTCCTTGCTCCCTTTACCTGCATATTATAAATAAAGGCTAGTTGGGCAACTCCATATTGTTGTAGGAGGTCAGAGTTGGTATGGCCAGACCCATCACACCTCCTCTCATATGAAAAGAGTATTGGCTCTTGTGTGTTCATTGAACAAATAAGTTTTTTGGGTAATAGAGAGAAAAACCGCCAACATTCTCCTCCAGCAGTTAACCCTTTTCTTCTCCACACGGGACATGGCAGAGAGGACCCCCACATCCTCTGGTAACCACTAATCTGTTCTCTATCTCTATAGTTTTTAATTTTGAGAAAGTTATGTAACTAAAATAATATGGTATGAAAAAAGATTGGCTTTTTTCACTAAGCATGATGCCCTTAAGCCTCATCCAAGTTGTGTTATCAATAGTTTGCTCCCTTTTTTTTTTTTTGGTATTGGGGTTTGAACTCAGGGGTACTTAGTCACTGAGTCATATCCCTAGTCCTTTTTGTTATTATGAGATAGGATCTCTCCAAGTTGCTGAGGTTGCTGAGGCTGGCCTTAAACTTGTAATCCTCTTGCCTCAGCCTCCCAAGCTGTTGAACCGCTGGGATTACAGGTGCACACTACCACACCCATCAATTTGCTCCTCTTTATTCTTGAGTAGTACTCTATCCCATAGATACTTCAGCACTGAACCACTCACATTTTGAAAGATAGTTGGGTTAGTTTCAGTTTGTGGCTATTACAAAGCCACAATGAACATTTGTGCACCCTAATGCATTTTAAGAAATGAGAAAAAGGCAATTCTGGCTCACAAAAGGAGGTTTGTTGGGGACCCGATCATGCAAAACCACAAATCCTTTCTGGATGTAGACTATAAAAGTGCAAAAATGAATGAATAAATAAGTAAGAGGAAACTGAATGTAAACATGAAGTGTTTTAAGGACTCTCACTTTTGGTGTTATATCAGATATCCAGATGGCTGTCTTTTATTTTCCATTTTTTAATCTAACTGTTTGCACATAATTTGGTGGTCAGATTTGAATACTAGTTTACAGATGGATTGGGGGTACTCTGTACTTGAGCTAGCTCATTAAAACATAATTCTAAAAACAGGCTTGTAAAAACTTTTCTTCCCTCTGTTCACTTAGGAAAAAAACTTATATTTAGCATAAGAATTTTATTGGAAGCACCAAATTGAAAGCTATCTGCTCAGATTCTGCAACCTAAGAAAGGTTTTGCCTAGTGGTATGTTGATTAAGAAAAACAAATTGACAAAGCATGAATATATTGGATTTTCTTTAAATCAGCAGGCACGGCTTAACAGGTTATGAGAGTTCTCTGCCGAGTCAAAGGTCTGCCACCAAATGCAAGATGAGAGTGGAAAACCACCAAGGAGATTTTAGAATGAAATCAGCCCTGTCTGACTTAACTCAGTTTAACAACATAATTGTTCTTGAACAACAGGTATGATTCTTATTTGAACCTCTTGGGCTTTTGCTGTGCTATTCCTGCCCTAGACTGTCACCAACCTGAATGCTACTAGTCCTTCAGGGTACAGCCAGAGCTCTCCTTCCAGGAAGCCTGTCATCACACCATATCTTCCTTGACTGATTTCCTGCTACAGCACTAGGGTCACACAGCTTACTTCATGGATGTCAAATTGTTGCTTGTCTTGGTCACACATGCCCAATCAAATCCATTAATCTGCTTAAATGTAACAGTGAAATATCAAAATATAAAATTTGGAACATGATGGAGGGAGATGGGGTGGAAAGACTATAATACCATTATCCAAAGTGATCTCTTTCAAAGATTCTTCAGTGTAATGGTACTAGTGCTCAGTGTTTGGAGGTAATAGCGCTCAGTATTTGTACTTAGTAGGTGTTTTATTTATGACTACTCTTTCCAGAAAGTCATTTGGATTCTTAAAAACACCTTGTATCCATGGGTCCAATAAGTCTACTCCTAAGAATTCCTGCTAAGATAATCATTAGAAATACAGACATGATTTATATATGATGGTTGATGTGTAGCTCAGTGGTAGAACACTTGCCTGGTATGCCTAAGGCCCTGGGTTTAATCCTCAGCGAGGGTGAGGGGACCGAGAAACTCCATATAAGATTATTTGCTGCACCATTATTTATGATATATCGAAGTGGAAATAATCCAAAAGGAAATTTAATAGAGTAATACATTTCTTTGCAGAAATTAAGTATGGAAAGAATATTTAACGACATCAAAAAATTCTTGTGCTATAGTAAAAAATGAGAATACAGAGTTCATATAGTCATATATACCCTGTTCAAATAAGACGGAATTCTGGTTCCTAATCCTGGCTCCTTTCTGTTTTCCCTCCCTTCCTGCTTCTATCAGCATTTCTACCATATTCCTTTTGCATCTGGGAAAGTCGGGTGTTGCTTTGGAAATTGATATTCTGATTTCCAAGTCTAACATACACCTATGATTAATTTCAAATAATTAGAACAAAATATGTGTAATATCAAACACATACAAATCTAAAAACTTTTCAGAAAGAACAGAAGTTAATGTTCCAGCAGTTGTTCATTGTAAATCAGTTACTACTTATTACTGTGCTAGCTAGAAGAGATTCTCATTGATAAAATAACAAATTGTATTGGTCTACATTCTACCTCATGTTGTATATAAAGTAACATCATTCTTGTGTATGGCCTTGGGAATCATATTGTGCCTGTAGTAATTGTCATTCTTGGTCTGCTGGGATGCAGTGGTAAGATACTGGAAAGTCTTTTCAGCTTTCAGAATCTCAGTCCCTTTATCTGTGAAATGAATATAAGCTGTTTGTCATCCTCTGAGGGTTATTTTGGTAAGTAGTATGTGTATGGAGTTCATAGGTTTTTCATGATAGCTGAGAAATGTAAAGAATATCACCTTTAATGACTTCTAGATACAAAATTTTCGACTGTGATTAAATGACATTTGCCTTATGTTGTGCTGTTGCTTCTCCCTTTGTTAGAGGTGACCTGTCCTCTGCTGAATTCCCTCCAACTTGCTTTAACGAGTCCAATATGTTTATAGATAAAATTAGGTCCTATCAGACAGGAGAAATGTTAACTCAAAGAATGTGGAGAAATGTAAGGTTGAATCCATGTTGCCCCAAAACAAAACTGTGAAGTTATGAATGAGGTTCTGTTGACAGCAGTGATATGGATGTCTACTACTTTGATGGATGACTGAAAACAAAATTTTCTTTCTTCTATAAAAAACCATGACTGGTGATGTTTGAGTGAAAGCCATATTTTGACTCTTGGAATTGAGAGTTGTACTAAAAAATACTTCAGACAAGCTAGCTTATATTTTTATATTTATTTATCAAAATTGGCAAGAAGAGTTTCATGAACTAGTTAGGGGACTATTTTGTCTCAGAAATTTGCAGGGTTTTTTCTCTAAAAATATATGAAATTGTCAAAAAAAAAAAAAAAAAAAAAAAAAGGCAACAAAAGTGTACTTAGGTGTAAGACCAGGCAATGGGAAGACTCAAGGTAAAGTTTGAATAGGGACAACTTTTCCAAAGTATATATGTAATAGTCAAAGAAATGATTAAGTGATAAGATCAAGACTCTGAAGTTTGTACTATGCAGTATAGTAACTTGTGTAGGAAGCACTAAGAGTTATAGACCACCTGAATACATGCATATCCTATTTGTTAAAAAGTTGATATAGAACATCTGAAATTTGCTATTACAATTTAAGGCATGACCGATCTGCAAAAAGATTCACTACAATATCAACTACACACTGCATGTATTTTCTCTAATTCCCTGGTAGTAAATTTTATTTGTGGTATAAACACTTCTTCCTATATTCCAAATGCTTTCCTTACTTTGTTTCCCATAGTTTTGTATATGATATGCAGATAAACAAAAATTGAAATGGAATTACTGTAAAGCCATAAAATATAAAATATAATCACTAAATATTTTGGTTTAATGGGCTTGGTGTTCTGCTATATATTTATGTTAACTTACTCTTAAAATGTCAAATGAAACTCAAAAATCTGTTGTGTTCTGAATGTACGAACTATTAATTTTATGGCCTAATATCTGATTAAATTTAACTATGCTTCTAAGAGTGTATAGATTCCACATATTATATGGGCTGACTGTTTAATTCTATCATTTTAAGTGGAATTGAACCCTATCTTGCCAAGTATGATAATATCCTGGAGGAGGGAATGAGAAAGGAATGAAATGACAGAAGATGTCAGAAGACACTGGGAATTTTAACAGCTTTTGTGATGCAAACCAAAGCTTTTTAATGTCTCCAGTATCCACATACTGGATAAGAGAATATAAGAATGAAAGGAGACATTTTCAATGACTTTTCTTGTATTGATAAACCTATAGTAAGTGTGAATAGACTTAGTTAAAACAGAAAGTCTGGGTACCAGAAGTAGGCTGTTAAGTTGGACTCAGGCTACATAACCTCCAGTGAGCTGTTCTAAGACTATTTCCCAAAGGCTAGCTTTTGAGGTAATGGCATTCTTGATCTGAGAAAAAGGGCTCGGACAGGCTAACACTCACGGTTCTCAAGAATCCTGCTGACTGGTTCATTAAACAGAACTGGCAACTCACTCCTAAGATAAAAGTTCTTGATGGCCGTCCAAGCAGGAGGAGGGTGCTGAGTGACACATATAAATATACAAGGGAGAAGGAAGAATGAGCTCCAAGGGTCGTGACGTGCTCATATACTGCTTGTGGAAGAGATACTAGTTAAAAGATCTCAGATTACATTCTGGAGAATTCTTTCACCACTGAGCAAATGATTAGAGTTTTCCACCTCCCAGCCCCCAAAAGGGAGAAGGTAAAGTTTAGAAAACAGTGTTGATCACTCACCAAACTACTGCATATGTTCTTTTACTGCATTCTACTACAGGTTTCCTGCAAGACTTTGAGAAAATTTCTTGAGGACTCTCCTTAATAGAATTATGCACTTCAATTATTTTATTTCTGAGCACTCAGTATCTATTGTCTCAAAAAAATTGTTGATTTGTATTATGCATCTAATAACATACCTGGAGTTCCTCAGAAGAAATATACAATGCAAATAACTAATATTTAAAATTTAGTTATTTTAAAGATATAATTGTACAACTTCTAATGGTTATCATTTTTTAATAGGTATTTTTTTCCAAATAAATGTATCTCAAAATCTACATGGTCTTAAATTTTTAATTAATTATATCAATTGTCCTTTATTCCATTTTGATTAATTAAATAGTTAAAATTCAATTAGGGATTTGAAGGGATAAAAGTATTATGATATGTACTATATCCTCTCAAGTTTCAAAAAGTTAATATAAGTTGTTAGTGTTATAAATATTGGGAATGCATCTTTAGGAATGGATTATCTGGCGCAGGGGGTGGAAACAGAAAATCTAATGTTTAAAAGTCAACTTTCTGTGGAGATAATGTTGACATCATGTTATCATTAATGGTAAATTAGTATATTTCATTTTTATTTAATAAAATGTAGTCTCATTGTCTTTACTTTTTGCACTTTAGCTCTTTTGAATAAAAATTGTTTTTAAAGACATTATACTTCAACTATTAGTAATTATCCTAATTTTATTATCTTACTAGTAAGTTTATATCATTTGAAAAGACTGTCTTTAAAATTAAACTATTTATAAAAAGATAATTTAAAATGACTTCTAATTGCTTTCACGCATTCATTTTCAATAAAATTTTAATTAAAATATTTTTATAAAATTTTTATGCTTATCTAAGTCAAAGAAGAAACAATGCTTATGTTGTATGTTTCAACTCCTTTGACAATGGTTTTCACATGCTTTTCCATTTTTCTCTAACTATGGAAAAATGACTGACTTAATAAATTGAATTTTAAATGATTCTAATGGAGCATTTACATAACCTTAAAATAACAGAGCCAAAAAGTAATTAAAGCTTCATAAATGCACAGTGACATCATCCAATCAACTATTTACATTTGTATGGTTCAAAGTAAAAGGACTTGGGAAAGCCCTAATTCATATGAGAAGAACAGATAGAGAGAATAATAGACAACTGAGAAGACAGTTTGAGGGTAAGTAATTAATGTCAGTAGATAATGCTAAAGGAATGCTTTAAGAATAATTTTCCCCATTAGACAGAAAGAATATAAAAAATATGATGTTTATAAAATATTTTTGACAGGAGCAGTTTTATTTTAATAGTAACAACAGAAACAAAGAATTATAAATGATAACAGATATCATTATGTCAAAACTGTGACAATCAACTCATTTAATATATATGCAAACAATGTTTTTATCAAGTTTCATATGTAATTCATATGTAAAATAACTTTTAAAAAAGGCTGTTTTGATGAGACAGACATCATTACCCTATGTACATATATGATTACATGAATGGTATGAATCTACATTATGCACAACCATAGAAACAAAATGATGTATCCCACTTGTGTACAATGAATCAAAATGCATTGAATATGTAAAAATAAAATAAATAAATAAATAAATTAATTAATTAATAAAATCCCTGAAGGGGGGAAAAGAAGTCTATTTTGGAAAAAGTTGCAAATAATAATTTTCATTTCTTTAGTAATTGTGATTTCTGAAAGAGGGGATAAGGAAGGAGATAGGAAAAGAGGAAGAGTGGAAAGGAGGATGGGAGGAAGGATGGAGAAAGAAGGAACCATATAACTCAGTAAGAGAGACTATTATCTATGTTTTATTCTTACTAAATCAAATACTATGGATTACAAATGCCTGTCAGCCATATACACAATCGTAATGGTCATTTCTTTTTGATCCTATTACAATTACTTCAAAATCAGCCAACTCCAAACCTACCTGTTCCCCACCTCCTTGCTTCTTTCTCTATTCCCTTCTGCAAACATCATTTCCCAGATCCGCTGGGCTAGATATGTAAGTAAATTCACTGACTCTCATCTTTGCTTCAAACACGACCTTCTATTTGTTCAATGTCAGAACCACCTCACTATTCCAGATGTCATGCTGCCAAGCTGTCTAAAAGTGAATCTGGTCCTGCCAACCCCTGACTGGGAAACTTACTGTAGCAGAGATTGGGTGGGCCTCCCATGACATACGCACTCTGGACTTACAGATATAACTGGCCAACACTCTTCCTCTCCCCTAATTCCATGGCCTCTAGATGAGCAAAGCCCTCCTCAAGGATTTTTTGACTGGTAGGAATCAAATTCTTAAGTCACTCCCATCTCTGAAGTCCTGCTTTTTTACTGTGTCATATACCAGTAACAGCCCACGGTTTTCACAAACATTAAATGCCTAATCACATAAATATAAGTTCAACTGACTTGGAGATTTGATAGAAAATTTGAAGCATGGTTTGAACATTAACAATGCAAGTAAGTTCAAAAGGAGCATATAAAATATCCTTCAGACTCCCTCACCATGGATATTCTAACCTTGCATATGAACCTAGTTCTCACTTCTTTTTATCTTGGTGAATTCTCCTTTCCTTTCATCTGTTTTTCACCTTCTTTGTCTTTTATGAACTCCAAATTCTTTTTTTTTTCTAATTTTCAGAGTAATTTAACTAACCCCACTCCAGCCTCTAGTACAATAGTGTCCATCAAACTAAAGGGACCTCCATTTAATTTGCTCCCTTCTTCTTACAAAGCAGTTGTAATAATAAATAAGACTATGAATGAATTTTTAAAAATCAATGCTATAAAACAAAGATTCTTGTTTCTTATCAGATAAAATGCAGACTCCTAAACTTGTTCTTTAAGAACCTACTTTCTGTTTCCCTTTTGATAGTCCCTTCCTCTCACACACACACATCTTCTAATCCTCTAGGTGCAGGGACTTCTTTTCCTCAAACACAATATAGGAATACCTCAGTGATATTGTGGGTTCAGTTTCAGACCACTGCAATAAAGCTAATATTGCAATAAAGTGAGTCACATGAATTCATTTGGTTTTCCATTGCCTATGAAATTGTTGTGTTTACATTATTCTGTGGCCTATTAAGTATGCATTAGGTCTAAAAATATATGTACTTTAATTACAAAATACTTTGTTGCTAGGAAAAAATTGCTAACATTCATCTGAACCTTCAGTGACTTGTGATTGTTTTACTGGTGGATGGTCTTGCCTCCTTGTTGGTGGCTGCTGACTCCCCTGGGTCATGGTTGCTGAAGGTTGGGGTGGCAGGGACAACTTCTGAAAATATGAGAAGTTTGCTGCTTTAATAACTCCTTTCTTTTCATGAAAGATTTCTCAGTCATTTTGTGGTATTATTTGATAAAACTTCTTTTGAAATTAGACTCAATCATCTCAAATTCTGCTTCTGCTTTATCACTAAGTTGATGTGATATTCTCAATCCTTTGTTGTTTCAACAATCCTTCATTTCAAGAATGTTCATAGCATCTTCACCAGGAGTAGATTCCACCTCAAGAAATCTGTCTTTGCTCATCCTTAAGCATCTCCTTAATCTTTTTTTAAGTTTTGTTATGAAGTTAAACTTATGTAATTCAGTCACATCTTCAGGGTTCACTTTTAGTTCTATATCTCTTGCCATTTCCACTGAATCTACAGTGACTTTCTCCACCGAAGTATCCTACAAGAGTTGGGAGTTGGAATCATCTCCTTCCAAACTTCTGTTAACATTGATATTTTGACCTCCTCCCATGAATCACAAACGTTCTTAAGGGCATCTGGAATGATGAGTCCTTTCCAGAAGGTTTCAATTTACTTTGCCCAGATCCATCAGAAGAATCACCACTTATGGAGGCAAAAGTCTTATGCAATGTATTTCTCAAATTATAAGTTTTAAAAATCAAAATTATTATCTATGGGCTGCAGAAATGAATGTTATGTTATCAGGAAAGCAAACAATGTTACTCATATTGTACATCTCCATCAGAACTCCTAGATAATAAGTGCATTGTCAATGAGCAGTGATATTTTAAAGGAATTTTTTCTGATCATTAGGTCTCAGCAGTGGGCTTAAAATACTCAGTAAACATGTGCTGTCATCCATGCTTGGTTGTTGCATTGATAGGAAGGCAGAGTAGATTTTGTATAGTTCTTTAGGACCCTAGGATTTTTAGAATGGCAAATGATTTTGGGCTTCAACTCCCAGTCATCAGCTGCATTAGAACCTAACTATGCATTCATTTGTCCGGTGAAGCCATTGACTTCTCTTTTTTAACTATAAAAGTTTTAGATAGCATTTTTTCCCAAAATTTTGTCTACATTGAAAATCTGTTGATCTATGTAGCTATCTTCATCAATTTTCTTTGTTAGATCTTGGTACAGCTTCTATACCAGCACTTCACTGCTTCACCTTATACTTTTTGCTTTGAAGATTGCTTCTTTCATTAATCACATAAACCAACCTCTGCTAGTTTCAAATTTTCTTTCTACAACTTTCTCCCCTCTCAGTCTTCATAGAATTGGAGACAGGTTGGGCCTTGCTCTGGATTAGGATTTGGCTTAAAGGAAATTTGTGGCTCTGTTTAGTGGTCTGTTTAGTGGTCTGGGTAACAGACCACTTTCTCCATGTCGGTATTAGGGTTACTTGGTTCTCTTACCATGCATGTGTTCCCTGAAGTGGCACTTTTAATTTCCTCTAAAAACTTTTCCCTTGAATGTACAATTTTGATAATGGATTGTCTTTTCTTGGCTTTTGACATACCTTCCTCACGAAGCTTAATTGTTCCTAGTTTTTGACTTGAACTGAGAAATGTGCAACTTTTCATATCACCTAAACACTTAGAGGCCACTGTAGGGCTATTAATTGAACAAATTTCAATATTGCTGTGTTTCAGGGAAAAGGGTGGTCCAGGAAGAGGGAGGTTTATAGAGTGGCTAGTCAGTGGAATAATCAAAACACACACAACATTTATGGAAGAAGTTTTCTTATGTGGATGTGATACATGTTTCCCAAAACAATAGCAATAGTAACATCAAAGATCACTGACCACATATCACAATAATAGATATAATAACAGTACAAAGGTTTAAAACACTGGGAGAATTGCCAGTGTGACACAGAGACACAAAGTGGGCACATGCGCTTACACGCTCTTGGAAAAATGATGTTGATAGATGTGCTGGATGCAGGAAGGACACAAACTTTTCATTTGAAAGAAAAAAAAAAAAGACCTAGTATGAAGAGCAATAAAGCAAAATCACAATAAGATGATGTATGCCTGTAAAACCTTTGTGTAGTCTAACTTTTTCTCCTGGATGGCCTTGCTGCCTTTCTTTGCTTAATGGATTCCTACTAGTTCTTTAAAATCCTTTTCAGGTGGTCCTCAGAGTTGCCATGCACTTAGTCTCAACCTTACACAAAACAATCATCTTATTTTTTAAAAACGTGTCTGCCTCTCTCACTGCAATGGGTGCTGCTTCACTGATCAAGAGCTGTGCTCTCAAAAGGTAAAACACTCACTAAATATTTACTGAGTAACAGACTGTTCTATGGTCCTCAAGTGAAAGTGGAGAATGTGACAATTTAGCTTACATATTTTATTATTCACAGAATTCCATAATCTAATTTCCTGAAAGTTGTATTTTTTTTTAAGTATGGTTCTGGGTTCCAAATGTTTGTATCTCCCTCAGATTCCTATGTTAAAATTCTAACCCTGAAGAAAATGGTGTTAGGAGGAAGGGATTTTGGGAGGTAATGGTCATTAAGGTAGAACTTTAGTGAGTGGGAAATGGGGCCTGGAGGAAGATACCTCAAACTTTCCACAATGTGAGGACATAGAAGTGCTGTCTATGAACCAGGAAACTAGATGGTTCAAACCAAATCTGCCAGTACCTGGATCTTGTACTTCCCAGCCTCTAGAACCATGAGAAATAAATTTCTGTTTTTAATAAGCCACTAAGTCTGTGGGGTTATAGTAGCCTGAACAGACTGAGCCATATGGCATAGCTCCATGTTTAGATTTTAATGTCTTGGTAATTTGGAAATAAAGTCATTAATTTTTTTTATGCTAATGACTCATCTTAGGTGGGAGAACTTGCATATCTTGGAGGTCATCCGCTCCAGGGGTTCTTCACCTATTGCCTGTAGCACACCAGAGGTCTCACATTTTGGTGCCACCAACTTCTTCTGGCTGCCACAGCTCATGATAAAAGATGTGGGTTGGAGGTTTGGTCCTGTATCTGGTGCCAGAACTGAAACTCTATACTTTGATATGCCTGATGTAATTGATAGCTGCTTCTCTGGTTCAATCCAGTCCTAGTTTTATAGAAAGGGAGCTGGGGCACCTAGAGGTCAGCTCAGTTGTCATATGCTACCTAGCTTGTTGGAAAAATGACCAAATTTGATCTAGAGCTCAAGTCTTTTGAGACTTATGCTTTTAGAAAAGACAATGACAGGTGTGACTGGCTCCTTAAGAAATGTCTTGCCTCCATTGCTTCTGAGATTGCAACTTAGTCACTGATACATTCTGGATTAAAGCTGATTTCTGAGGTTGTCTTCATATCAAAAGTGACCCAACTGAACATACAATTCATAAAAACACATTTTCCCACACGTAATGCAAAATTAGGACTTCAACAATTTTTTCCACAATGTAATTAGTTATTTGAGGTTTCCATAGACTTAACTCAAGATTCTGTGGGCCAGGAATTTCAGATATAAGAGAATATCAGTTATCTTCAGGGTTAAGGAAGCCACGTTTGTGACAATGACTTCTGAGTTGAGAAGATAGCTACTAGATTCGTGCCCAGAAATAAACATGGAAATGGTTGGGGCTCCAACTACAAAAGCTAACTGGAAGATCACAAATAATTTCTTAAAGGAGATCTGTTTATTCACAAAGAACATTCAGTAATATTATGATAGCCCAAGAATGGTTGAGTGTTTCTGAACCACACTCCATAGACAGTGGGATTTTAAAATCAATCTTCTTGGGCAGGTCAAGCAACCCAGATTTAGGGTAATCTAGCAAGGAGAATATACAAGCATGAATGAGCAATAAGCAAGGCAAATCTACATGTTTATTTCAACTAAAGTTCTTACTCTTTTAATGAGACTTTGAAAATGAAACAGACACATGAAAAGAAACACACACACACACACACATACACACACACACACACACTAGCAGAATACGACGTATAGCTGATGCTTGTAGGTTGAATTTTTATTTCAGAACAGAAGTCCAAGAAGAGCCAGTAAAAAGGATTGGTACTTTGCACTTAAAGGAGTAAAAATGAATGCAAACTTTTCTATCACACCAACTTGCAAATGTGATTAAAACAAAACAAAACATAGTTAGAAATCACTAGATTGGTTGAGAAATATATTTCTGAGTTATCAAAGGCATGAAACCAATATTGTGCCAGTGAATGCTCCACCCCCAACCAACCTTGATGAACTGAGCAAGATCAAGGCCAGATTGTAATCCCTTGAAGCATTGATGATAAGCACACTATGGTTAAAGGACACAAATTACCCTTGGAATCATAATGCAGGTACATACACTGGATGTAAGAATAATGTGATTCAAAGTAATTTAGGACTGTGCCAAGCAGGAAGAGAAAGTCCTTTGGGCATTCAAGAAGAACATTTAGACAAAGCAAAACAAGAAGGAGAATTTGTGGTTAGCAGGAAGCTGTTGCTCATTTATATTTTATTGAAGACTTAAAATGTTGGGCAAAGGAGTCTGTCTGTAGCAAGCAGAGAGAGAAATTTGGATTGTATGTGTTTCATAACTGCTACAATCAACTGGGGGAAAAAAGCATTAGGAAAATTAAAAAGTTGGTTTTTTTTCAGGGTTTTAATTTTCAGCACAAATCTCCTTTGTATGTTGTTGTGATGCTTCATAGAATTACCACTCTCCTATGTTAATCAAGTGAATCCCTTCCAGTTTTACAGATTGCTATGAAAAACCATAAGACATCACATTTACTAAATGGCAAATACTATTGATCTAACAAGCGCCCTTGAATAATGAAAGGGGCACATCTTTTATTATGTACACCCTCTTGGCAAAGCTGAATGAATATACTGGTGAGAAATGGAAGAATGAATGCATTTTTATAGTTTCAGATGTGTATGTAGTAATTTGTTAATAGATTCATAAATAAGATTTTAATTGTCTGTATCTACCACAGAACAGAACTAGAAACTGTTTAGGATATGTTTAATAAACATCAGTCCTTCCTTTTAGGAGTTTATTAGTATCTTTTAGGAGAAACTAATGATACTAGTACTGAGAAATATATAAAAGGAGGCTAAATGTAAATTACAAATCCAGTGATGTTCAAATGGAAGTGCTTTCAGTGCAATGGGAATATGGAAAAGATGGCTTGCAATAAGGGGACAAAAGGGAATAGCTTATCTACTATTATGAAGTAAATTACTGATGCTATTACAAAGTATTATATAATTCTTTGATACATGGACAAAGTAAATTTGTCTATCCATCCATGGATTCATCTATCCATCCATCCATCCATCCATCCATCCATCCATCCAAAGGGTAAAGAGGTGATATGAAATGATCATAGAAAGAGGATAGTAAGGAGAAAGTGATTGTGGTACGTTCTGAGTGTACACAACAAGAGGAGGGAAAATAAGAAGAAATTAGAATGAAGGACTTTGCTTGAATGAGAGAATCTAATGCATGATTTATAGGGAACATTGTAAAGTTATATGGTCTCAGGAAAGTCTGGCATACACAAAATGACAGGTAGAAAAGATAGTTTTAACAAAGGAACTGAATGAAGACTTATAGGAAAAAATATTATAATTTGGAATTGTGGGAAGATTCATATTCAAACAGAAGATGAAGTATTATATATAAATTGTAAGACAAAATTAAGCCTATAGAGTCAAATTGTTATTGAAATAATAAATCCTTGCTTATATCACCTCTGAGATAATATGAGTAATAAATAAAAAAAACAGGTAATAGATCAACTAATTTACTTGTTGGACTAGCTCAATGATCAAATTGAGAAACAATACACAAAAATTCATTTGTCTGGGCTGCCATCACTCAACAAATATTAATTGGCTGCACTTTGCAACACATCAGGGCAAGTAGTTACTATACAAAATGCCAATTGAACACAGAGTACTTTTTAAAATGTATCTTGCACAAATATTGTAAAAATCCTTTGGAAGTGTTGAAAAGAAAGCAAATCAGATTCAGAAAATGTCATGACTGAAAAAGCAGACTTAATTGGGAACTGGAAATAGAGATTGAAAAACCACCAAGACTCAGTGAGAAATTTTATTTGGGAACTTCATTATTTATCAGTGTTCTCTACTAAGGCATAGATATTTGATTTGGAAAAAGTTAAAGGCAGATGATAAATTTCTGTGTAATATGAATTGGTCATGCAACTTGTCTTCCAGCCAGGTGCAATGTGCAGAACTGAAGCAAATATAGAAGTTGACCTATTGGATGTGTGCATTAATTCAACAAACTTATTTATTTATTTTTGAGCCCTTGCTATTTTGCAATCAATGTCTAGGCACGGGGTTTCTGACATGAACAGAACATGTGCTCTGCCATCAGTGAGGCAGCCAGCCACATAAAATGGATAAATGCAAAACGATGGGGAAACCCCATGGAAAATAGGAGGAAGGGGATATGGGGTGAAGGGTCTCTAAAGCAGATGAGGTGAGAGGCAGACTAAATGAGGAAAGAGGCTCAGAAGTCAAGAAGGGAGAGTTGTGTAATTGGTTATCAGCAGTGTCAAATTCTGTACATAGGTCAAGGAGCATCACGATGGAGAAGTGCCATTTCGTTTTGGCAGTGAGCATGTTACTGGAGACCTTGGCAAGGCTAGCTTCTGGGAAGTGGCGTGGGTTAGAGCTGAACTGGATCAGGTTCAGGAGTATTTTCACAGAGGAACTGAATGCATCTGGTGCACTCTAGGAGTTGGGAGAGGAAGGGGAGGAAAACAGTTGTTAGAGGGTGTGTGGATTTCTTGAGGCCCGGGGATAGATGAGACTCAGCAGGAACTTTTCGGTTCTATTTTGTGAAAAAATCTAGCTTTCACTAGCAATAAGGAAATAGCATTTACATATTGAATTAGCCTTTGGTGAACTTGTTTGTTCTACCCGGCAATGAGTCACCATAACACTGACCCTACCATTGAAATCATCAGATCTATTTGGAGAGAGTTGGTGATTGTGGGGGAAGTTGTTAAAAAAAATTGACAAAAAATATTTACTCTCCCTGATGTGCTAAACACCTGTGCGTATTAGTGCTGCCTACCGACTATTAGCTTGGGAGCATGCCAATGCCACGTCTGAATCAAAGAAAAGGGAAGTCTCATCTTCAGAAGGGGTTAAGTGTACACGGCACAGGAAGAAGTTATAATACTTTCTATTTGGGTTTCCTCTCATCTGAAAAGAGTTTTAAAGAGAAAAGTGGATCTGCGAAAGCCAGCCTCAATTAAAATGCTAAGTACAAGTTGCAGTTTCCCCACCTCTGCCAGAGGGAATATGTCCAACATGACCAGCCACCTGTTTCCCTTTATAAGAGCTCAAGACTGCTGCCTCGTCCAGCATACTCCTCAGTGACACCAAATATCAGTGTGATGATGAATCAAAAGTCATCAACAGCAGAGCTTTATTTACCAAGAAATGACACTTAGTAAGGTCATCTCTTTGCAAGAGGACATTTCAACCATTTAAGTTGACGAAGGCATCTTGAACTCAAATAGGCTTGTGAAAGGTATATATATAAGGGATACAGAACTTGGGTATTTCCAATTTAATCAAATATATATGCCAACAGGCTGGATGAAGGCGTTTGAGCAGAGAGTAATGGCACATGGTCTGTGATGACTTAGCTAGACACAGTGAAGGTCACAGAACTAGAAATTTAAGAATCAATTACGAAACAGGTTGCCGTCTATAAGAGAGTGGGTTTGGAGTCAGTGAGATCCGGGTTCTAAGGATAGCTGTGCCATTTATTAGCTGTGGGACATCAGTCAAATAACTTAAATTTCGAAACTGCAGTTTCCTCATCTATAAAGTGCAAGTAATACTAATGCCTATCTCAGTGCTGTTTAAGGATGAAGAGACAAAAGTGCATGTAGTTTAACCCTGAACCAGGCAGATAATAAATGATTCGTAAATAATATTATTTCCCTCAAGTCAAGAATCTTTAATTTCTTACTGATCAGAAAAAAATGCTATTAGAATTGAGTTAAAAATATGAGTGAATGTGAAAATGAATGTATGAAACAGCTCACTGTGAAAATGCTACATTTATTAAACAGTGGAGTTATGCCTAAGAGAAAAATAGTGAGCACCATAAAATTCAATTTAATTTAAAGGGATTGAAGTAAGAGCATTTTTAATCAGCAAATAGGACCCAGAAAGAAAATCCTAAAGTTATAAAAGTTTTATTCACTTCTAAAATTTAATAAGATTCCGATTTTACTAACGTTTAAAAATAAAATTGTCTATTAAATGTAAAATTAGCTTCATTATACATATAAAGAGTCTCAGTGCTCTTGTTCAAATTAATAGTAAAAAATTATTCCAAGTAGGTTCTGTGGGACATATTAGCAATATTCAGATAATAATCAGTGCCCTTCTCTCCACATTTAAAATGCCCTCCTCCACTTTTAGAATAACTTGATAGCTGAAGCTCTTCAGCACATTATCTCTTCCATATTCTCTAGATTCTCATTTGGTATAGAGGCCCAAGAGCCCTCTCCTCTATCAGGCAGACCAGACCTCCTGCCAATTCATAGACCCCATGTTTAATGGGAATGTCTTGGTTCTCTAACCCCCATACACATTATTTATTTTTCTCATTCTTGGGGGAAATCTGCCAGGTGGAGACTTATCATTCTATCTGCAAAAAGAACCCAGAAAGAGAAACTTTCAAATGATTAAAAATAGATGGGTAATGTTTTAAAGGATGCGCTGTAAACTGCTAAAGCACTTTGAATCTCAGTGAACTCTGGGTCAAAGTTACACCTTTCAGGCCAATCCAGAAATTCATCCTGCTAGTCCTCAACTTGGCTAGCTGAGGAAAAAGCAGAGGCAAGGCAGTGTGAAGCACCTGGGTGCACTCACATGGGTGGGTTGACTGAAATCCTACATGACCAAGCCTTTCTTAACCTTGCCACCTACCACAAAGTGACAGCTCCTTCACCACTTCACTACTCAGGGACTTTGCCATTTGTGTTCATAGATCCTCAGCTCAAAAGTCATCAGAGTATGCCTCCACGGGGACTACGCATCACAAAGACCTGCTTCTCTTCTCTCTGAATCTCCTGAGCTAAGCCAGATCTCAGTCTTTGCAAAAGTCTTCAAGTCTGAGAACAGGGAAGAAGGAGGAAGGGAATTGGGGGTTCTGCTGTTTGCTTTTGTAAACCTGTAAAGCATTCAGTCTCACTAGCAGTCATTTTTTTGTATGACGGAGGTAATTATAGATACTGGTTTGAAAGTGCTTTGATATCTTCAGATTAAAGAGATTCTAAAAGGGCAGAGGATAATTATTATTAGCAGCTCAATGGTTCATAGGTTTTTCCATATGCGCCTTCCTCCAGGGAAGCTCAAACCATCAAAATAAAACCAGTTTGAGAGAAAAGTACAATAGAAAACTATTTAAACAAGGAAAACTACTTCAAAAAGATGAGCCAGATGAAACATAAAAGTGAAATAAAAAATTAAAGCGATGACATGCTTCTAAAGAAATCTCAGCAGTCTTGTCATGAATGAACTTAACATCACACAAAAGTTGTGGTAGTAATAACGACATCTAGCATTTGTATAATGCCTTTCCCAATAACTTTACAGCTTTTTTTGTGACATATAATGATATTTACTAAATCTTCGAAATGCTATCAGGTTTGTTTTTTAGGTGTGGTAATTGAAGTTGCCCCTTATCATTGAAAAGTGAGAATTAGAATCCAGTTTTCAGTTCTTCAATATGGAAGAAATTGGAGTATCTACCAATCCATGGTATCCATCAAGAACCTCCTTGTTGCAATCCAGTCAGCTAAAGGATGCAGATGGAATTTTCCGAATTTGTTCTGATTTTTGGTTTACCATTTAGCAAGTATTAAAAAACAATTATGTATGAAGGGTCTCCTAGGCAGTAAATCCTTGCTAAGAGAATATAGATAGGGAATAGAAAAGCAAGTATAATATACAGTCTTAAGTTAAAGAAGATTGTGATGTACTTGAGAGGATAAGACACACAAAGCAATTGTGAAGAAAATATTATTTGATACTTTAGTATTAAAGTTATCTTCACTGAAAAACTTTCTACAATTGTACTAATGGAAAAGTGTTGTTTTCTTTTTTTTTTAAACTCTTACAGCATTCACATTTCTCATGGCATTTATAAGAAGCATATATTCTGTCATTTCTTTTTGGTATCAGAGTTTGAGCACATTAAAAATAGGAACCATGTTTTATTTCATCTTAGAGTTAGTTCATTTAGTGCTTCACATTCTCCTGGCCATAAAGGAAGGGCTCGACAACATTTGTTGAATGACATACTGATATAATAATTTTAAAATATAGACAGTTAACTATATCACAAGGACAATATGTGCAATAAAATTGCTGAGCGTGTTTTCACTGATAATTAAAATCCATTAGGCTGAAAACAATTAGGAAATAAGCACTTCACTCCTGATATTCCTTTAGTGCCCCGATAGCATTTACAAATTAGTTTGTAGCCCAAAAGTTCTTTATAAATATCTTTCACTATTCTTCAAAACCATGTGAACATAACTTGTTTTTCTTCTTCAATAAGTAGATAATGTTAAAAAAAATGAAGAAAAGCGAAGAACTTGTGTTATCATCATTGTCAGGATTTCCTTGTCTTCTTCACAAGCCCTGCCCCCTTTCCTTGAGGACTTCCTTGAGGCTTTGGGTACAGAAGGAATGAAGGAGTTAATCTCTCTGGGTGTTGAGACCTGGAGGATGGAGCCAGTTGTCTCAGTGAAGAGAAGAGAGGAGGAGAGAAGGGACAGGACCTAGGAGTTCTAGAACATACTTGGAAGGACAGATAGCTAGTATCCTGTTTAATTTCTTCCACAGGCACAAGCAACATGGCCAGCTGCCTATGTGCCCATGGAAGAAGGCCAGTCAGAGGTGGGACAGGGGTCTAGGGCGCAATTGTAGGATAGTTCTTCCACTGCACTGAAGCAAAGGAAGAGAAATGATTGAATGATGGCTCTCTACCTCTTCCTTCCTTTTCTCTCTCTTTCTTAGACTCCATCCCTCATGGAAAAAGAGGACATATTTTCCTTGAATATTTGATATCATGGGTTTGTGAAAAATGGTCCTCAATAAAATTTAATTTTCTTTTCACTTATTGAGTACAAAATGATTTACATTTACATATTAAATACTGACCCAGAGATCTATGCATAAACAGTTAAGTAGGCAATTCTCTTCCTTCAGGATGCTCTCAATCTTAGAAAAGATCATTTCAAAGAAACACACAGGACTTTCCCAGAGAATGACACAAGTAACTAAACTCAGTTTTAAAAAGCTTAGTATGTTACGTACATTGTGCAGAAGCTTGGAAGTGACTGGCCATCTCACTTATCTCACCAAGCCTCTTCTGATTCTGAGAGAGGAAGAAAAGAGGAGGAAAAGAGGTAAGGAGTTTGCTTCCCAGAAGACTATAAAGATACTTTTCCTGAGAGGTTCTAGATATATTTTGGCTATTTATCTAGCACCACATCCTTTACAGGTGATACCCCTCACTATTTTCTGGAAACTCCCCAAAAGAAGCCATGATGCCCAGGCCACCCAGGGTCAGCCAAGGTCAGCTCCTGTTCCCACTATAGGGAATGAGACACTGGAGCTGGCTTTGCCCAAAAATAGCCTGTGTCCATGCTGTGGAATCAGCTTGATATCACCAAGTCCATAACTTGGTGCCAGAAGTCCTGCTTTTAGAGAGAAAGGACTCCCAGCCTTTTAACATTGCTGTTATGCAAGTTTTTAATTAGTCATGAGTGCACCGGTAGCCAGGGCCTTGGGGTAGTATCACGATGACCAGGGCGGGTGCCTCAGAAGGAAGCCAAAGGGACAAAGACACCACAGTTTCTTTCTGCCAGTTGCAAGGAAAGTGTAAAGAATAAGATCTTGGATTTCTACTGGTGCAGGTCATTTGCCCCAAATCTCTATAATTCACTAATTTGTTAGGGCATATCTACCTTCCATATTTTCCAAGAAGCCGAACATCTCAACAACTTAATCCAAGTAATGACAAATTTGATTGATAGGCAAAACTTCCATTAGACAGATGGACTTTATACTTTGAGCCTTCTCTGGCACTTGAGTATATGCATTACCATTGGGTAGATGAAGTTTTAATTGTAGAAGAGATAAAATTCAGTCAACTATGTACAAAATGCTTATTATTCTCCTGAATCTGTAGTCAGTAAAATCTTATTTTTAAAAGATGTTTGCTAAACTACTAGTGTGCCATAAATAATGATTTATAAATGTTGCCTAATAAATCACATCCCTGGCTCACAGCTAAATATTCATATCCCTTTTGTTTTTACAGATAGATGAAATGAGAGTCATAGATTAAATTAATGGAAGGAAAGTGAACTACGGACCATGGTTACTTCTACTTTGGCAAAGTGAATTATTCATGAAAACTCTACTGCAGGCTTACAGTGCCAAAGGTAGCCCTCAGGATGATTTTTCTCAGTCTCTGGGCCCAGGGAGTAATTGCTAAGTGGATAGCAATTACTTTTGGCATTTTCCCACTTCATATCCAGTGTCCTTCTCCCACCTACTTTTCTGGAACCAAGTATTTGGTGGCCCTATCAAAATCTTATGGCTTTCCAAACTCTTCTCTGAGTCATCCTGCTCATCTTCCTGAACTGAAGGTCCCCAGGCTCCTTAGTTGTCACACTCACATGCCTAATGCACACATGCACACAATATGAGAGGAAAGCTTTCCTAACATCGGCCTTTATACTGAGGTCTATGAAAGACGGATATGCTTATGACTTTTAAGAGACGTTTGTTAATTAAAATGAACCTTAAAAATGGATGTGATATGCTGGGGAGATAGTCTTCAACTTCTTTATTCCCTTGTTATCCCCCAAGAGTCCCCCTGCCCCACTTCCATCTTCTAAACAATACTCATGAGAATTAGCTAGAAATTGGTATTCTGTTTCTTAATATCTTCATCCATGTTCTTAGAAATATAGACCTAGAGACCAAGACTCTGTAGACCTCAGGCATTCTTAAAACACCATGCAAACCTAAGAATGTAACTCCCTGCCCCTCTGACTTGGGACAGGAAATATTGTACAATATTGCACAAGGTTTTATAGCAAGGACCTTCAGATTCAAGTTCTGGGGTGTGAATTTTGATTCTACCACTTGTCAGCTGGGCGAGTCTATTCTTTAACCTCCTTAGGAAAAGGGGGTGTTAGTAGTTATTTTATTATCAGATAGTTTTAAGGATTCATTGATTTAAATATGCAGGATGTAAAGTAATTATCAAATCAATGTTTGCTATTGTTATCATAGGCATTATCATTATTATAAACTATAACACCATCTAGCAGAGTAGCCCCAAGTGGGAAGCTTTAGGGTTTACTTGCAGTCAGATTCTCCCTGAGCATCTTGGCATTTAGTATTTCATCTCATTTTTCTGTCTTTAGTTGTTTACTTGGGAATAATATGCATCAGGCACTATGATAGGAGTTGGAAATTGCAGTGAGTTACATAAATATCCTGAAGGAGCCTTCAGGGCAAAAAGGATAAGAGGGAGAAGTAATTACAAAAGCAATTTCAATGATAAGCCCTGTGCAAAAACAGGTGTTATGAGAGCATGTAAGATTTTGGAGTGGAGAGACTACAGGTGAAGGAAAGTGTTCATCTTGGAGGAAGAGCAAGAATTAGACTGTCCATAGCTGGTGATAGAGTAGAAAAGAAGTAAATGTAAAAATGAAGGAGGAATGCACTTTAGGAGATGGAAGGGAGTCTGAGTGGCTGGAGAAAAGGGGTGTGGCCTTACTGGTTTTGGGGTGCAGAATGAGGCTGGAGGTGGGACAGGGTCCAGATAGTTCAATTTTTCTTAAGCAGGGGCAGACATCTGACCATATTTGGTGATATTTTTAGTTGTCACAATTGGGGTTAGAGGGTTCTACTGGCATCTAGTGGGTAGAAGCCAGGAATGCTGCTAAATATCCTATAATGCTGAGGACAGCCCTTCCCCACCCCCAGCAAAGAATTAACTGGCTAACACTGTCAATAGAGCTAAGACCCAGAAATGGAAGAATTGATAGATCAGGTAGGATTTGAGGAACCTGTTAAATGTCTTGTGATTTCTTCTAAGGATGTAAAAGCAGACATGGGAAACAGAACCTGATAGATCTTTGCAAAAATTAGTTGAGAGATGATGGTGCCTTGGATCCTCCTTGCCTTAAAATGCAAATCCCAACATTACTTGAACTTTAAGCTGGGGAATGAATTGATAGGATGCGGAGGAGAAGCAGAGAACTTCATGGTACTCCTATCAAAAGGAAGCTGTAATTTTTTTCAGGAGTCTTGGGTCCCTTGTGTAAGCATTTCCTCTTCTCCTTCCTGGTCTACATGAGTCACTGGGACCCCTGCCCTGAAAAGGCAGGCCTCAATTGCTGCTCCACCTTTTTCTACCGAACCTACTTTCACTCTGCACTTTCTACTGAGAATCATCTCTTGTGAGCTCCTCTGAACAATTATAGGGACTCTAGAAACAGATGTATGCTGATCACTGCACTATGGATTCTCAGGCCCTTCCCCAGCCCAGTGTGAGATCTTATGTTTGTCTATTCTGTCAGATGCTTTGAAAATGGAACATCTGTCTCTTCCTTTGAAACTGCTTCGAAGCTGCATTTCTCTTTCTTTCTTTCTTTTTTATTAGAGCTTTATAGTTATGCATAGTAGTTGGCATCCATCCCAACAAACTCATACATGCATGGAAATTGATTTCAGTTCATGATCCTCCCCTTTGCCCTCCAGCTTTACCTTCAGTCCTCCCTCTCCTCTCCCATTCTTCTTCCTCTACTTTGCTAGACTTCCTTCACTCACCTATTAATTTGTATTTGATTGGTATTTTTATGTCATCCTATCCTTCCCTCCCTCTTATTCTACTCTAGTTTCTACATTATGAGAGAAAACATTAGAACTTTGAACTTCTAAGTCTGGCTAATTACACTTAGCTAAACTTACACTTCTCTATTTCCATCAATTTACTGGCAAATGCCATCATTATGTTCTTTTTCATGGCTGAGTAGAACTCCATTGTGTGTGTGTGTGTGTGTGTGTGTGTGTGTATGTGTGTCTTACAATTTGTTAATTCATCCATCTATTGATGGGAATCTTGTTTGATTCCATAATTTAGCTATTGTGAATTATGCTGTTATAAACATCGAAGTGGCTATGTCACTGTAGAATGCTGAGTTTAGATGTTTGGGAAAATACCAAAAAGTGGGTAGTTGGGAGATGTGGTGGTTCCATCCCTAGTTTTTTGAGGAATCTTTATACTGCTTTTCAGAGTGGTTGTACTAGTCTGCAGCCCTACCAACAATGTATAAGTGTTCCTTTCCCCCCAGATCTCATCAGCATTTTTTGTTGTTCATATTCTTGATAATTGCCATTCTGACTGGAGTAAGATGAAATCTTAGTGTAGATTTGATTTGCATTTTCTCGATTGCTAGAGAAGATGAAAATTTTCTCATACATTTGTTGGTCATTTGTGTCAAAACTGCATTTCTGACAAATTCTGCAAGACATGGGTCCGTCCCTCCATGTCTAACTTCTATCAATATGGCCAGGATATTTCCAAGATGATCCATATCTTATGTTATTTCATACTTTTAATAAAAATAATTCATCATGGATCTCCATAACTACATCTTATAGATTTCCTTAGTCCTTTTTTAGAAAAAAGAAAAGAAAAAGACTAGGTATAAGTAAATCTGATTGTAATTTTGAATTCAAATGTGTTAAAAATTTTTTTCCAGTGTTTACTTTTCTGAATCTGAGGAGTGAAAAATAAGGTAGCTGTATCTATGAGTCATATTTTCATTTCAGGGGAACAACAAAGTGAACTCTGGCACCCATGTATGGAAGCATCTAGAGTTGGATGTCCTAAGATGCCAATAGTAGCCAGATATAGAACAGACCAGAGACTAGCAAGTGGGCAGCCAGAAAGACAGGGAAAGTAATAAGAAGCCAAATTAAGAGAACTGGGAAGACTGGCATCTATTAGAAATCACATCAGACATGGCCGCCTGACGGTGTTCTGATTAAAAACTTTAAGAAACAATAAATAGCCAAACCAAACTTAGCTACAGGAATCATTTAGCAGGGATGGTGCTAGGACAACTGATTATCTGTAGGAAGAAGAATGAAACTAGACCCTTATCTCTCAACCCACACAAAAGTCAACTCCAAATGAATCAGAGACCTAGGAATTAAACCAGAAACTATGCAACTCCTAGAAGAAAATGTAGGGTCAACATTCCAGCATATAGGCACAGGCCATGACTTTCTCAATAGGACCCTTAAAGCTCAGGAAATAATGCCAAGAGTCAATAAATGGGATAGCATCAAATTAAAAAGTTTCTGCACAGCAAGGAAACAATTAGGAATGTAAAGAGAGAACTCACAGAATGAGAGAAAATCTTTGCTAACTACTCTTCTGACAGAGGACGAATATCTAGACTATTTAAAGAGCTCAAAACCTTTACACCAAAAAATCCAATAACCCAATTACTAAATGGACAAATGAATTAAATAGACACTTCTCTAAAGTACAAATACATGAAAACATGTTTGACATTATGAGCAATTAGGGAAATACTAATCAAAAGTACACTGAGATTTCATCTCACACCAGTCAGAATGGCAGTCATCAAGAATACAAATCATAATAATGCTGAATAGGATGTGGAGAAAAAGAAAAACTTTAACACTGTTGGTGGGATTGTTAATTAGCACAAACCCTATGGAAATCACTATGGAAGCTCCTCAAAAGATGGCATGGAACTACCAAAGGACCCCACTACACCACTTCTCAGTATTTACCCTGAAGAATTAAAGTCATCTTAATACAGTGATACATGCATACCAATGTTTATAGCAGTACAATTCACAATCGCCAAACTATGAAACCAGCCTGATGTCCATCAACAGATGGATAAAGAAGATGTAGTATATATACCCAATAGAGTTTTATTCAGTCATTAAAGAAAGATGAAATTATGGCATTTGCAGGAAAATGGATGGAATTAGAGAGCATCATGTTAAGCAAAATAAGTCAAACTCAGAAGGTTAAATACCATGTGTTTTCTCTCATATGTGGAGGCTGGAGAAGAAAAGGGTTAGCAAAGATGGGGCTGAATCCCCTAAAATTCAAAAGGGTCCAAGGCCTGGAAGGTAACAAGGGAGAGGAGAAGTGCTGGGGAGTGATATTTTATTATACTGTGCATGTACAAATATGTAACAACATATCCTGTCAATATGTACAACTATAATGCATCATTAAAAAATGTTGAAAAATAAAAGAATAATTTGGTAGGTGAGGGATGTACCTCCGGTAGAGCACAATCTTTGAATGTGCAGGGTCCTGGGTTCAATCTCCAGCTCTAAAAAAAAAAAAAATTTTTTTTGGTCTTTATCTGCCCGTATTCAAAATCTGGTTTGGAAATGAATAAAATCAAAGACCTAAACACTTCACTGGAAATTTTAAATGCAGACAAAGAGAAAAATTGCTAAAATATTGAAAGACAAAAAAGAAAGTGAATGTATGGTTGAGAAATACGAGACAATTTTTTAAAATGCCATCTCTCTATCCTCTTTTGACTTTGTTTTACATATGGTGACCAAAATTACTTCTCTCCCTCCTTTTTTAATCATCTCCTCGCCATCTCTCTCTGTGCTCCTCATATACAAAGCATCACAATTACACTAGGAGCGTGGGGTCAATCTGTGTAAGCAAGGAAATTCACCATCCTTGCTGAACTGCTGTCTTTAATGTGTATTGTCACATTTGTAAGCCCAGCAAAGTAGGTCATCAAAATCTGAAGGGACATATTAACTGTAATGCCTGGTGCATAATAGGGCACATTAAAGACAGACTTTCAGTCTTAACTCTTAATCTCTTTTCCAGCGTGGTAGATTTAAAAATCTGATATTCCGAGCACAGCCTTATTCTTCCCAGGGCTACAGCTGTGTGTTCCTTTCTATCTTGGGAGGAGATGTTTTTGTACAGGTCTAAGGAAATGCAACACAAGGGAAATGCCATTTTAACAAATTTCAAGAGAGGGGAAGAGTGCTTTTCTTTTTGCTGCAACAGAATTTTTCTGGAATAGGAATGTTGTATAGTTATCAAGTCGACAAATAAAAGTGGAATTTTCAATGGGAGGAAACTAATATTTTCATATTTACATAACATCACTTACATCACTTATTCCTCAAGAACACAGTGACCTTTGCATATATTAGACAAAGTTCTTATCAGTTCACTGTTTGGGCATATACACACCACTCTCATATTTTCTCAACAATTTTCTTATGAAGTGGATGGAGATAGTGAAAGAGAAACAAATGGAGAGGGGACTAGTTATTTGAAATTTTTCTCTTCTTGTTTGTTTATTTATTTATTTTAGTTTCTACAAATGGTGTTATGTTGAATGTCTTTACCAAAACTCATGTTGAAATGTAATCTCTATTATGAGATATTAAAAGGTGGGACCAGATGGGACCTTTTAAGAAGTGATTATGTCATGAGGACTCTGCCCCAATAAATGGATTACTTCATTCATAGATTAAGATATTAGTAGGTTAATGGGTTATTTTGAGATTGAGTTTGTTATAAAAAACAGTTTGACTTTGTCTTTTTTATGAGCCTTCCTTGCCATTCACCACCTTGGGACTCTACAGAGAATTCCTGACAAGCAAAGAGGCCCTCACTAGATTTGACCTATGACTTTGATCTTCCTGGCCTCTAAAACTGTGAGAAATAAATTTCTTTTAAATTACTCAGTATCAGGTGTTCTGTTGTAGCAACTGAAAGCAGAATAAGACTGAAGGCTTTTGCAATGACTAAAAGATGAAGAAAGTGTATATGTCATGACCCCTTTTTGGGTGTTTCAGAAGTTGTAAGATTCAAATTCACCAATCCTTACTGAGTTCTCCAAATCCTACATTCAACAACTCTTGTTGAGGGCCAGATATGGTTCCACATGCTGTAAGTGGACTGGTGACTAAGACAGACAAGGTTCTTGTTCTCACGGAGCTGATAAGAAAGGAAGATAGTCAATACATAAGAAAACAGAAACGTGACCCATATACTATGCAGGGAATTAGCTGAAGGTCTGATGGCTCCTGAGATTATAGGGGCAGAGAGGATGACACATAAGTTCAGCCCAGGATACCACAGAAGGGCTAGCCATGGAAAGACTCCAGGCACAGACATTCCAGCTGCTGAGAACAGTTAGTGGAATGGCCCTGAGGTGACCAGATTGACTGGTGATGGCCACTGAAAAAAATCACCACAAATTTAGTGGCTTAAAACAGCCTGGATTTATTGTAGTGTAGTTCTAGAGGTCAGAAGTCGGAAACGAGTTTCATGGAGCTGAAATTAAGGTACCGGCAGAGCTACTTTCCGTTCAGAAGTTGTTGGAGAGAATCAGTTTCCTTGAGTTTTCCACCCAGATAATTCAGGATAATCTCCCCATCTATGATGCTCAACTTAATCATAGCTGCAAAGTCTCTTTTGACATTTATGTGACATATTCACAGACCTGAGGATTAGAGTCTAGACAACTTTGAGAAGTCGTTGCTTTGTGTACTCTGATGGAAAGGAGTATTTCTCTTTGAAGGATAGAAAGAACCAGTGTGGTAGGAACTTAATAATAAAATAGGAAACTCAATAGAATGAGTTCCAGTTCTGATTTCCCAGTGAAAATTATAGATGCCATTACCACTATCACATTTGTAATTTAGCTGGATTTCCCCCAAATATCTGAAACGGGCATAGAAGGTAGAGAACGTTCAGTTTTGAGATTTTCTTACTTCCTTGATTAACAGTAAACCAGTATTGCAACTCCTTAGTCTAATTTTCTACTTATAAACACCACAAGATTTTAGCATTTATTATATTAATGACTTGTATTCTGATTGACAAAAATCATAGAATTCCAGATCAAAAGAGATTTTGAAAGATTGTTTAATTGAGTTTTTAATTCTTACAAAAAAAGGGACACTAAAACAAAGAGAAGTTAAATGTCCTTTCTAAGAAGTTGAACCTGAGTGCAACATTCCCTTCCCTTTCTTTTGTGCATTATTATGTTTTAGGTGTGTGCTATCTTTCCTAATTTCAGCTACTTCTGAGTGGGCGTAGGGCATTACACGGCTCTGGATGTTCCTCTGGTCAAGCGTGCCCTACTTTGCTTACGTTGAAGAGTAGGTGGTAAATAACATTTGTTGATTGAAGGGTTGATTCAGTCCATTGCCCTTTCCTGTCCCCCAGAACAGATATGGTGAAACAGAAACCTAGATTTAGAAAATTCCTGAAGGCATGTAGCATTTTTATCGTTTGCAAGATCCTGTAAATGGATATCATTCCAATTGGATAAGACAAATCAATCATCTACGGGCATACTTCAGACTTTCCTAAAAATACTCTGGAGATGGGCTTACCAAAACCTGCTGCCCAATCTATTTGAGCCATTCAGATTAACTTATTTGTGGGTTGCTGTTGCCTCTACAATAGTTTAATTTTAATTTAATTTTTAAATTTTATTTGTTCTAATTAATTGTACATGACAGTAGAATGCATTTATACATTTTGATAGATCAAACATAAATGGAGTGTAATCTTATTTTTCTGATTATACATAATGCAGGATCACATTGGTCATGCAGTCATACATATTTTAACATAAAAATCTTTAAATTTCAGAGAAAATGGAAACTTGCTAATCCTGCCTGTCAACCATCCTCTCCCCCACCCTCCAAATCTAATTTATAGCAAAGGATATTTAAGTTAAACAGTTAGCAAAGGAACTCAACATATTATGAAAGAAAGGAAGCAGCCTCAGTGATTAATTGAAATTTGGTTATATAGATTAGGAAGCAGATGGACGCCAGTGGGTCAATTTTAAACTTTAGATTTTTACTCTGGTCTGTGTAGATAACGTAATAATTACCAGCAGCCTCCAACTTGCTCCTAAAAATAATCTATTGAAGCAACTTCTTAAAAGTGCAGGAAATGGTGAGACAAATTAATCCACATAAAGAGGAACAAAAGAGTTTCTTACAGCCTGTCCTGGTAAGAAAGCTGGTCCTGGAGTCAGGGCTGGGTTTCTCTTGGGTGTGGGTCAAGTTTGTCAAGTCCAGGGAGGAAGGTGGCTGAAGACTGATCTACGTTCTGAACTTTCCATGTGAGTGTCCTTGAACTTTTCTCAAGATGCCCATGTAGAAATAAAAAAAAATATTTCCAGATCCTTCCTTAAACTGTGCAAGGCAGTCATCACTTTTAACTGCTTATGTTCATCTTGCCAAAAGTAATTTATAACCTTGCATGTGCTGTGTAAATCAGCATATTGAAATAAAAGCAAGACACAGATTATTTATATAGAGGGCCAGCTCCCAGAACATTTAGTCAATTAATTTCATTTCAGTGAGAAGTTAAGAGGAAAACACATAGAGGGAGCAGTTTTTATGCTAATCATAGGGCTTTTTGCATTGTTGAAAAGGAATGAAAAGTATGTTTCCAGCATACTTTAATTGCAGGCTTACAAAGTTTTTAGAATATCTGAACCCATATATCATGTGTTTTAAAGATGGTTTATGAGTTGCTACATTGCAATGTTATGTTTTCCATAGTAACCATAATATATAATTTAATTTATTTAAAATTAAGAATTCATAGTATGCTAAGTGTGTCCTAACTTAACAAAATATAGTTCTAGATCTTAGAAATCTTAATAGGTGCATATACTCTGAACAGCTAAAATTCAACAACTATTTCTTGCTCACTTATTAATGACTCTGAGCTGTTTCAGCAGAAACCTAGAAAATTTAGCCTTTGTGTTCAAAAACTTTTAAGATTCATGTTGAGATACATAAACTAATATATAATCAAGAATGAAGTTGTATGAAGAAAATATGAACTGGGGATAAAACATGGTTTCAAAGAGAACCTAAATATTAAACTTTATTGATATAACATTAAAAGAATGGAGGCATTGAAAACATTCCATACTGATCATAAGAATCAGTTCATTGAGTCCCTCCTTCCTGCCATTCCTTTATAGATAGTATCTCCAAGACTTACATGAACTGCGTAAAGAATTATTAGTTCCATTTTAAAGAAGTAACTGAGTTAGTGTTAGGGTTAGAGTTAGGGTTAGGAAGGGGGGCAAGAATGGAGGAAGGAAGGACTGTATAGAGGGAAAAGAGGGGTGGGAGGGGTGGGGGGAAGGGAAAAAATAACAGAATGAATCAAACAACATTACCCTATGTAAATTTATGATTACACAAATGGTATGCCTTTATGCCATGTACAAACAGAGAAACAACATGTATCCCATTTGTTTACAATAAAAAAAAAGAAAAAAAAAAGAAGTAACTGAGACTCAAAAGCCTCACAGTTTTTTAATGATAGAACAGAATTCAGAAACAGATCTGATTGACTCTAAAGACTACATTATCCTCTGTAAGTGAGCATAAGCCTGGGAATAAAAACGTTGTAATGAGGTGACTTCAGAAGAGCATGTTATTTATAATAATAGGCAGTGAATTTGTATTGGTCATGTGGAACTATTGTGGCTGGATTTGAATGCTAGGATGACAGGCTTAGACTGTTCATATGTCAGAATAGGCAACAGCTCAAGGTTCTTAGCTAAACCTACAATTCTGGCACACTTGATAAGTTCTGTGCATCCATGCAGTTTTCTTGTTCAACTTTCTGTCCCCAGGGCAGAATATAAACTCTCTTAGCCTAGCACTGGGACTGGTAGTCAGGATGTACTTAATAAGTATCAATTTTTTTATTGTTTTGGGAAAATCTAGACTCCTTCCCTGTCATTCCCTCCCTTTGGAGTCATCTGCAGAGCAGGTAGGCAATGATCTAGGCTTTGTTTCTCTCCACCAAAAATAGCATTACTATCCTACCTTCCTTCCTTTCTTTCTCTTTCTTTCTTTCTTCTTTCTTTCTTTCTTTCTTTCTTTCTTTCTTTCTTTCTTTCTTTCTTTCTTTCTTTTTCTTTTTCTTTCTTTCCCTCCCTCTCTCCCTCCTTCCCTCCCTCACTCCCTTCCTTCCTCCCTTCCTTCCTTCCTTCCTTCCTTTCTTTCTTCCTCTGTCCTCCTTCTCCTCTACATCTTTATTTGAAAGCAACAAGTGAAGTTTGATTCATAGGACTCCTGTTACATGGATGGATACTGTAACATGGATAGATGGGTCTCTGATAAGTAATGTCTATCATCAATGAATAGAAAACTTAAACTACATTTGGAAATAGGACAAAATATCTAAGAATTATGTCTGTTTCAAAGACTTGGAATGAGGAACTAAAAGGAACAGAGCTATTACCTACCTTTATAGACTATAGAAGTGGAAGAAACAGCAAGTGAAAAAAAGAAATAACTTAGTGAGGTTGGGAAAAAAACAGAAATGGTCAGTATATTTGTAAATGGGTGACTCATCTACAAATTTCAAGAGAGGTTAATGAGATGGCTCAGAGACAACAACCTAGCAATCTCCTTCTCAGAGAATGTGCTTTCTCTATATATCCCTTTTTGTTTTCAGTTTGGCAATACTTCTGTGCTTACTAGTTTCCTTTTCATTACTCTTCTCCTTCAACTTTTCAACCTATAATTCAGTGACTATATTTTCCAAAGCATCGTTGTACAGGCAGTTGGTACAGATCTTCACACAGAGATTTAACCTGCATCAAGGTTGCTGACCCTGGTCAGTATTCCTTCTAATCTACCATAAGGTTAGTGTCTGTTTTCCCCATCTCCTTTTTTCTGTTCTCATGGGTATATATGAATGTGTGTACTAGGAGAAGAGATCAGAGGATATGAACAATTAAAAGGAATTGGTACTGGGAATTTCATGAAATACTCATCTTAGGCTTTAGTTTGCATTCATTGAGTAGAAACTAAAAATCTAAGGGGATAATCATGTTTGTTACCTTGATTTCAGCTTTCCTTCAAGAAAATAAATTCAATAAACCTTACATTGCTCATCTTTTGGCTTGGATTATTGCAGTGCATATAAAATCCTGTCAGTTTGGTCTTAGGTCCTTTGGTGATCAGCTATGCAAACTATAATCACCTTTGTTTACACTTTGTTAAACCTGCCTGGAGCAGGTGGCAAGATTGCAGAATGAAAAGGCAGGTGGAGTGAGAAGGGGATGTAAATCAAGGTTCAATTGCTATGTTCTCTCTGGGATAATTGAGACAGAATAGAGAGGCCGTGTCTGCAGTCCTAGCTATCCTGAATGTGCTGCCAAAGCATCCGACTGCATTGCTTTCAGGGCAAAGGTAAGTAGTATTCTGGAAAGTCCTACTATTTTTCAGATTGAGCAAGTCCCTAATAGATGCAACCCTAATTCAAAGTTATGGGAGGAGGAATTCGAGAGCCAACAGCAGGTGTTGAAGTGCTTTGAAAGAAACAGTAAGCAAAGACTGCTGGGAGAAGGAGCAAGTCCCAAGAGGTCCAAAATGCAGCATTTTAGTGCTAAAAACATTATTCTCACAAAAACTATAAAGTGCATGCTCTGGTCTTTTATGTCTCTCTGCTACTCTACTGTGAAATGGGGCAGAACCCCAAGCACTAAGACATAGAGGGTCTGTACATCATTCAGGGATGACGCTGGACATAAAGACTAGAGATTCAACATTTCTGAAGGATTTATATTTGTCTTCAATTTCTATTATAAGCAATCCAAGTCCGATCTCAGGATAGATAACTGGGTTGAATCCCCTTGTCATGGCAGACATGCAAAAGCGTAGTAGGGATGAGGGAGGACACTGTACCCAGAAAAGCCAGACCCGCTCCTACGTATTTTCTTTCTTTTGTTGCAGTCTTGGCAATGGAACCCAGGGCCTCACATTTTGGCCAAGTGCTCTCCCACTGAGCTACATCCCAGAACTTCCTGAGCATTTTCATTTGTGTTCCCATGATGAGTTCGAAAAGCATGTGTTTGAGGAGGTTAATTGAAAAGAAAATGTTAACAGACGAAAAAAGAGAGAGAGAAAATAAGAGGAGGGCAGCAAGAGGGGAAAACTAGGAAAAAATAAGAGAGAAGTAAGGCAGACATGCATAAACTCAGGCTCTGGTTTTTAAAATAAGTGTGGTCCACCAGCTCTGGCATGCATGGCTTGGTGGTCGCTGCAAACACAGATTCGTGTGTGAGGCTGGTTGTGGCTGGGATGGTAGAGGAGAACATCAGGAGTTTTTGTCGCATGGTGCCCCTGAGAGGGCTCACTCCAGGGCTGACCTCTGTCGAATGACAATGGGACATATAGGCATAGGAAGAAAAATGAAAGAGGGTGAATTATTGTCTGAACTAACTTCAGCTACTCCCCATATAGATAATGTAGCCAAACAGCGAAAGATTAATTTCTTGGCACCCCTAGACCCTCAAGAAAAGCTTCAGAGATTATTTCTTTAGTCTTTGTCAGTTATTAAATAAGTGGACTGTAGTCACCACTTCCTGAGAATTAAAAACCAAAGCCTATTTATTGATGAGAATTGAACAAAATTTGACAGTTGAGATAGTGGCTCAAATGCTCCAGTGTTCCAAAATATTTTCAGGAAGACTAGTATTTATTTTGTAGGCAGGAGCAGAGGCTTAGCTCACTAACAGTTCTACTCTCACTTTTCTAGAATCCAACCTCTCTTTTTAAATAGCTAACCCTTCAGGCTTACTGAGTATCAGTTACTGATTTGTTGAAGTTAAGTACAATGTGTTTATTTGGGAAGGAGAGTACTTGAACATGCACTTAAATTGCTTTGACTTCCAATTGCAACTGAACAGGTCTTGGCTACTCTGACTGGGGAATGATGCATGGTACGGGGGTCACCATCAATTAACTCTAGTGTCACTGAGAGGCTGAACATGGAGAAAGGAATAAGGAGAGGAGGAAAAAAGGAGGAAAGGAAGAATAATGGGCTAGAAGAGCAAATAGAAAAGAGCTGGTTCAGTAGAGAGAGGTGGAGTGACAGCATTCCCTACCAGATGTGATACTGAATGGCATCGGAGCCATGGTTACCTTCTCTGAGTGTAAACCCAAGAACACTGTGTTACCCCTGGAGTCATTAATTACAAAGTGTCACCTCTACAAGGGGTGACTTTGAACAGAAGGAAACCCCTCCCCACAGAAGGACAAGCTCAGCTTAGGGACAGTGCAAATAGTAGATGTCCATCCCCTTGTCAAAAATAAGGGATCAGTTTTTAAAGCTCCATTAACAAAGAACTTTACTCAAGGAGGAGCTGTTAATAAGTAATGAAACAAAGTGCCTGTTATGGAGATTAAATGCTCCTGTGTCTAGGTACAAAGTTCATGCTGCAAAGTGCAGCTGTCACCCTGTCTATAACCCCACCGCAGCCTTAGAACCTCTGGTTCAAAGTGTGTCTTGCTGCCTTCCTGTTACTAGGCGGCCCGGTGCAAGGTCCAGCCTGGGGTCAGAGTTCAGTGTCTGAGGCTCTGCTGACTGCCTTCTTTGTCTAGCTCAGGCGAGCTTTCGATAAGCTATGCACTGCTTATTTAAGACGATTATTACAAACATCTGACAGATTATTTTCCCAGATTCTTACACTTATTCTTTATATCAAGCTTTAACAGCACCAAACTATAGTTTGTTGAGGATTTGTGGCGTGGATAAAAGCAATCAATATAAGGACACATGAAAGACTAGGTCAAAATCCATTTCTAAGGGATAACCATGCTCCAAGCAGACCCATAAAATGGAGGCCCTTTGATGAAAGAACAATTTCAAAATGGGTCAGAGAATTCCCTTCTAACCATCAAAGATCCAATAAATACTAGATTTATCCTTTAAATCTAGCAAACCTTTCCTAATACGACAATAGATCAGTGATAATTTATTTCTGAGTGGAGTTCCCCTTTATTTATTCATTTATCCTCTAAAGAAGTAGAGGGAAACCTCACTTTTTCAAATAGTTTCCATTATTTGACCTGATCCTAGCAAAAGTCTGGGAAAGGTGGCAGAACACTAATTTGTATCCTTCTTTTGTAGATGAGGAAACTGAGGCTCAGAGAGATTAGCAATTTGCCCAGGATCACAGAACTGATATATTGCAAAACAGGCCACAATCCATCTCTTTACCCTTTCCTCTCAACAATTTTCCATTTGATATCCAGACACCAATTTTGTTTACATGGAAGTAGCTCTTTATCATTCGTCATTTTTACGGAAGTGAACAGAGTCAACATAAAAAAGCAGGAGGCAGGCAGTTTGGGAAATGTGATTTGAAAGAGCACTTCAGGTAAAGGTGTAGGGACTCAGGGTCTGACCATGCTGGCCCAGCGCCAGGCACTTGACTCTTGCTCCAACTCCTGACTGCAGATGCCAAGGGGGCTGGGCTTTTGTTCAGTTACCAGTGGGTCAGTTAAGGTCCCTCCTTCCAGTGATAGCCTGGATTAATATTTTACCTCGAAAAGGACTGTTGCCTATGAAGATACTAATGCCCCAGAGGCTTAGAATTTAGCAACTTACTTGCTTTTGATTCATAAAATCAACCTGAAATTTCCTCTTCTCATTTTTTTTATATTAGAATACAGTTTTAAAATCATCAGTAGGTTACATTCTTTGGGTGGATACATATCAGAGCCTTTAAGGTCCCAGATATTTACTGAGATATTTATTTGTAGATATTGACATATATAAATGTTTCTGATTATTTACTGAGTCTGCATTGTGTGCTGTGAAGAGGGTATAAATGTAAGTTCAGATACATTGCATTCCTTATTGCCCAAGAGCTTGAACTACAGCAGGAAGAAAAGGGCAGGAATGCACAAAGCTGGTTACAACAGAGGCAGAGGCAAAGCTCTGAGAATGGGACAAGGAAGCATAAAGATCAAGTCATGGGCTGGGGATATAGCTCAGTTTAGGTAGAGTGCTTGCCTCGTAAGCATAAGACCTTGGGTTCAATCCCCAGCACAGAAAAAAAAAAAAAAAAAAAAAAAAGAAAGAAAAAGAAAGGATCAAGTCCTTTTTTAGTAAAATACCTTATTTTTATTTGTTATTTTTAGGTATTATTGACAGTAGAGTATATTTTGACATATTATACATACATAGAGAATAACTGCTCATTCTTCTGGTTGTACATAATGTAGAATCATAATTACATTGGGTGCATAATCATATATGAATATAGGATAATATTGTCTGATTCATTCTATCTTTCCTATTCCCATTCCCCACTTCTCTTTATCCCCTTTGTTTAATCCAAAGTACTTCTATTCTCCCTACCACCCCTTATTGTCAGTTAGCATCAGCATATCAGAAGAAACATAAAGTCTTTGGTTTTTTTGGGATTAGCTTATTTCACTTAGTATGTAGTCTCTAGTTCCACTCATTTCCTGGTAAATGTCATAATTTCATTCTTCTTTATGACTGAGTATATACCACATTTTCTTTATCCATTTATCTATTGAAAGGCACCTTGGTTGGTTCCATAGTTTAGTTATTGTGAATTGAGCTGCTATAAACATTCATGTGGCTGTGTCACTGTAGTATGCTGATTTTAAGTCCTTTTGGTATAGACGGAAGTATGGAATAGCTGGGTCGAATGGTGGTTCTATTCCAAGTTTTCTGAGGAATCTCCATACTGCTTTCCAGAGTGGTTGCACCAATTTGCAGTCCCACCAGCAATGTATGAGTGTGCCTTTTTCCTCAAAGGGATTAAGTTTTATTCACTTTATTCAGTTCAAGGCCAGGCTCATAAATAGACATCTCACCTACATGAGGTTTTTAATCACATAGCCACACTAGGACAGATCATCTGCATTTTATAGATAATAATATTAAAACTCAGGTTAAGATTTTCAGTCAGTTACATAACCTGTAAAGAACAAAACATGGGTTTCAACACCATTACCCACCAGAACTTCATGTAGAGATTGGAAAAAAATAATCCAGGAAAAGAGAGAAAATCAGTTACTAGAAAGACAAGGATTTTGTCATATCCTTCATGACAAGAGGGAAAGGAATGTCTGAGAGATGGTAGGACTTTAAAGACACAGAGGCAGGGAGCTCAGAAACCAAAGCTGAGCTCTAGTTGCAGAGCAAGCAAGTGGGGTAGCTCTAATTGAGGATTCCTCATCTTTTAATGCATGATGACAGAAGAACAGGTTGAACAGGACGCATTTTTAGTGTGTTGTCATTTATTGGATTCCTTTTCTCTTTACTCACCCCCACAAAAGACTATTTTTCTCGCTGCTTTAAATGTGTATTTTACTTTGATGGAAGATATTGCCTATCCTTTGGAGACATACCTAACCCAGATCCCTGGCCACAGTCTCTCTTTTTAGATACTAATTTGTATTTCTAGCTGTCTACTTAGTGTGTCCAACTGGGAAGCCCAGAGACACTTCTGTCTGTTCCTACAAACTTGCTCCTTTCCTTAATTCCCTGCTTTAGACTGCTTCTTCCCTACATTCCCTGCCTTCAGTCTCCATGATAGAAACCTTGATCGTATCTTTGATGCCTTTCCCACCTCTACCCTGTAAATCCAGCACATCAACAATCCTCATGGTTTAACTCTAGAGTGTCTGCAAATCTATTTTGTCCCTCCCCCTTGCCCATACTATATATTTTTTTATATCATAGTCTTGGATCATAGTATATGTAAAAAAGATAAACTTTGCACCACACCTCAGGTTCAGTCTTCATGGTCTCCTGGTGCAATGCAATGGATCATCTGATCTCTATCCTCCACTCTTCTCCACTCATGTCTCCCCACTCCTATTGCTACTAGAAATGATTTGTAAAGTATAGAGCAAACAGGCAAATCTGTAATGCCTCTTTTTGCTTCACAAACTTTAATAATTCTCATATATACAAAAGAGGTTGCAAATAGATGACCATAGACCAACATTGATGCACAGACAGATTTTGTTATTTGGCCCACATAAGTGTGAAACTATTGTGTTTTAAATTTGAAACAGTTGTCAATCTTTAAAAGTTAAATACTTCATATGAGCATAGAAATTTCTTACTCTGGGAAAAAGTCAAGATCAGGGAGCACTGGGCAGGAATCCCACAAGGCAGCCATCAGATGGAGCTACATAGCAGTTGCAGGTTATGTGGGGACTCCCTTTCTAGTTTAACATATTCCTCGCAATGATTGACATATTGATAATATGGGACGCTTGATATGATCCAATGAAGATGGTGCTTCATCTCTGTGTCTTTCTTCCCCTAAACCATAATCTCCTCTAATCATGAAGAAAACATAAAGAAACCCCAATTGAGCGGGTATTCTACTCTACACTGACCAGTACTCCTCAACACAGTCAAGGTCATCAAAATCAAAAAAAATATGAGAAACTGTCACAGCCAAGAGGAATCTTGGTAACATGGTATCCTAGATGGGATCATGGAACAGAAAAAGAACACAAAGTAAAACCTGAGAAACTCCAAGCAAAGATATCTGTTAATAAGAGTGTATCTTTATGACTGAATAATATTCCATTGTATATATATACCACAGTTTCTTTATCCATTCATCTGTTGAAGGACATCTAGGTTGGTTCCACAAGCTAGCTTTTGCGAATTGAACTTCTATAAACACTGATGTGGCTGCATTACTGTAGTATGCTAATTTTAAGTTCTTTGGATATAAACCAAAAATTATGGCATTTGCAGGTAAATGGATGGAATTGGAGAATATCATGCTAAGTGAAATAAGTCAATCCCAAAAAACCAAAGACTGAATGTTTTCCCTGATAAGTGGGTGATGATGTATAATGGGAGTGAGGGTGGGGTGGGGGTGAGAGAAGAATGGAGGAACTTTCGATTTCATAGAGGGAAATGAGAGGGTGGAGGGGTATGAAAGATGGTGGAATTAGACAGACATCATTACCCTATGTACATGTATGAATTACAGGAATGGTATGAATCTATATTGTACACAACCATAGAAACAAAAATTAGTACCCCATTTGTGTACAATGAATCAAAATGCAGTCTGTAAAAATTAAAAAAAAATAGTGTATCTTTATTGGTTCATTGATTATAAAAAATAAATCACACTATTCTAGAATGTTAGGGGAAACTGGGTACATGTGAACTCTACCATACTCACGATTTCTATAAATCTAAATCTATTATAGATTAAAAAGTTATTTTAAAAACCTGAGTGAACCCTCAAAACCATAATGTAGGCAAGTTGTCTGTTAACATCTGTCCTTCTTCCTAATTTATATGGCATTGTGTGCGTAAATGACTCAAGGACAATGCATAAAGTAGTATCTTTCATATATATGTACATACACACACATACATATCCTTTCATAATTGATTACTTTTCTTACATGTGTATACATATGCATATAAGAAAGATATTACTTTGTTCATTATCATCAAATCACCTGTAAAGTTATATATTTAGGAATTACTAAAGAACCAAAAATATTTGAGAATCAAAGGGCTAAATTTCTACTGCTGAGGACTTAAGTAATTGCCATATCTGAATGTGAAAAATAACTTGTGCAGGAGTAGAAACTTCCTTCCATAGCCCAATCATAAAATCAACCCTGTATGTTATCAAGACATAAATAGAAGGAAAAAGACCCTTGGAAACAGCTCATTGTATAGAAAGTGCTAATATCACTTTCTTCTGGGCACGGTGAGCATGAAACATTGAACAAGTAAACTCATTAACAAATTCCAAGATTTCCTCCCATCCCATTCTGAAGAAATGCTCAGGTTCCAAAATAAGAGAGAGTGCAATTAATTTGTGAGGTGGGGATAATGCTCCTGCGATCCTCACAAACGCTCTGATTTGTACACTGCTTTCACTTTATTAATTTCATTTTGTTAATTATTCCCCATGGTCACCTCAAGGGGTACATTGTTCTTTTCCCAGTTTTTCAAGGTGAAGAAATTTTGGCTGAAAGAAGCTTGCTGACTTTCCAGAGGTTATCTAGGGATTCATTAACAGAATAAAAATTAGGCTCCAGTTAATGTCACTAAGCATTGCTATCCTCTACATCTTCCTGCTCTCCTCAATCCAAAGAGGGTCTAAATAAGGAGATAACATAATTAAATACCTTTAGGGAAAACACAAGTGAATCAAATCTGCAGAAAAGATGAAGATAAATTCTTCAGACAAAGTGAGATAGCTGAGGAATGCCTGGTGTTCAAAAGTCAGCAAATTAGATTGCCATTTGTAAGTAAGAAGATAGGACAACAAGAAAGGCCAGGGAAGTTCTGGTCTGCCTCAAAGAGGGACCGAATAGCCTGAAGAGAAAATGAGGGCATTCACTCTCCAAGACACTGAGACCACACCTATTCTGAAAGACTCTTTCTGGGGTCCGGAAACACCAAATTCACGGTTTTGGAAGAACTCCAAGAAGCAACATTAGCAGAATAAATGAAGAACATGTTCACACAGTTTCTGAGCCTCACTGTTTACCAAGTTTTAAGGCAATGTTAAAGCAGATGCAATTGACCTTGCAAGCTGGATAACTCAGGCCAGATAGCTGATTGAGTCTTATTCAATTTTATGTGCGGTTGCCTCCACTGGGAAGGGAACAATCCCATTGCATGTGACACAAATAACTTACTACCTACATAGTGTGACCCCAAATCTCTCTCCTATCTTCCTAGTAGGGTGCTACTTTTACCCCCTGCTGAGACCCGATATGCCCAGCATGAGACAAGAAAAGCCTTAAGAATGAAGAAATTTATGGCAGAAATTGTGATTTCCAAAAAGAGATGAAATAAATGTCTGTGGGTCATTAGATCAGAAGACCCTCACCTTTCTTATGTGAAACATTTCCACAGATGTGTTTTTATAAACAGATTTCTTTGGTATCACAAAATTCATGGAAGAGGGCCTGGTCTAAAGGAACTGCATTTATATTATGACTGGGCAATTGAGGACTCATTAGCCCCTTTCAATCAATGCATTTTCCATGTGACAGATGAATCAACAATCTTCAGGCCCGCAGAACTGAGAGAGGTAAGTAGCAAGTGCTAATCATAACCTGCTGATGGATGGTGGGATAAATCTGTCTAAGGCCCAGTAAAGTGAATAAATGGTTACTGTCCACAAATACATGGAAGAGCAATTTAAAACGAAACTATTTTGTACCCAGCACGGTAGCACCTGTAATCCCAGTGACTCGGAAGGAGGATCACAAGTTCAAGGCTAGCCTGAGCAACTTAGTGAGACCCTATCTCAAAATAAAAAAAATTAAAAAGGGCTGGGGATGTAGCTCAGAGATAAAGTACTTCTGGGTTCAATTCCCAGTACCACAAAGAAGAAAAGGAAGGAAGGAAGGAAGGAAGGAAAAGAAACTTGGTCTATTTCACCATGTCTTTATCTAGATGAGCATGACAGATGACAGTCATATTTGACCCTTCCCATTTTCTCACCTTCCATCCTCTACTGTCAACATGATCTCCCTAAAAATGAATGCCCACCACTGAGGAGAATAACTAAATCCCTACCAGGTGATAGCAACATGAAGAATTTGTCAGTAGAATTAACTCTGTAAATGGCTGTATCTGTGCTTTCTCTTGCTTGTAGCACTGATGTCATAACAATATCTGGAAAAAATAATTTAGTCAAACAAAAGAATGATTTCAAAAATAAAAATGGGAATTTCCACAACTTGAGAGAGTTCTAGTTTAACTAGAGAGGAGACTAAGGACATAACAGAAAATGTTTGAGGCCGAGTTGGAAGCTGGGAACTTGACTCTGAAAAGGGTTTGAAGAAAACTTGAACTTAGAGAGTCTAGAATTAGAGCTTTTAGGAGGTGGACCTGAAGTGTCCCAGTAGAAGGCTACATGAGCTGTTGGAAGGGAGAGGTAAACATCTACTTGTTCCTTTGCTCTTTGCCCTGGAATGAGACAAAACCCATCCTTGAAGAATATGAATGTAGTTCTGCCCTGTTGCTGTTATATTTTTCTTCCTTTCCTGGAGTAACCATTTGAATGTCTACATAAATCTACTCTTGCATTGCATGATTCTTTGAAATCAAAGATGTCTGGAATCCAATTCATGTCTTTTACTCATTTTGCACAGGAAAGCACCATATAAGCAAGAACCACATAGATCAATTTGAAAACATTTATAATGCATATCTTTAGTATTCAGTTTTTGCCTCTTACTAATTAAAAAAAAATTTAGTCAACTTGATTTGATATAACCAAAGAAACTTTGCTTAATATTAGTATTTATGACCACACTGGTTTTAATAGCACTTTGCCTAATATCTGAGAACCAAAGATACTCTGTAGCCCCAGAACAGGAATTCATTAAACCTTTTAAAGGAATACTACTAGGTAAAAATGTTAAGGAGCAAAAAGACTAACCCAAGTTTACCACAAAGAATTTATTGACTCTAATTCCTGAACCCATGACTTCCTCTAGTACCTTGGATGTGGTACAAACATGACAGGCTTCCTAACAATATAAATCAGTTAAAATCCAGGAGAGGCACAGAGACCTCTTTTCTTACTTGATTTCCATAGGTTACTCCCATTGATGCTAAAGAGAACTACATGAATGAATCTACTAACTCAGGATAGTGCTCAGGCTTGGTAACTAAGGCATACTTAGAACGAAGTATCCTGTCAAGTAGGCTTAGAACTCAGAATTCATGCAACTAGAATAAAGCTAGAGGCAATTTTAAAAGTGCGTTGGAATCCATTTGTAATAGCTGTCAAAAACTTTATTCAACAAATTTATACACTTCATTTATTCACTAGTAGCTAAAGTATTCCAAAAAGACCCTAGTAGGTATTTCCAAAATCAATTTGAGTGCATTAACTCTATCTTGTTCATTGAAAGAATGTAGTAAATTATAAGAGTCAAAGACAAGATGGTATTTGTGACAAAGTGAATAAGTAGTCAAAGAGAAGGGAGGATATCTAGAACTGGACTGTCCAATATAGTGGCCACCAAGCCATGTGTAGCATCAATGCAAATTAATTAAAGTTAAATGACATTTAAATTCCAGTTCCTCAGTTCCACCAGCACACTTCAACTGCTCTGTAACCTCATGTGACTAGGAGCTACTCTGTTGAAGAGTACAGATAGAGAACATGTCCGTCAACTGGGAAATCTCTATAGCACTGTGTTGATCCAAACCCTGCAGCCTCTGTTCCTCGCTTTGTATCACTGAATGTGTAATTTCAACATCCCATCCAATACAATTCCAAGATTCAGAAGCATCATAGAAGAGACCAGAAAGGAGCACAATCTTAGGGTAAAACTGTTGCCACCATCAGCCGACTGGGCAGCTAAAGAGCTGATGATGATGGGAATAGACACAACTTTGGAACTCATTGTTCTCAGCATGGGAAAAGCTCTGAATGGATCCCATGCCTATCAAGCTAAGCCCCTCTTCCTTTAGACTTGTAATCATGTGTTCAAATGGTCTGTCTACTCTTTATATCAGCTTCTAGCTGCTTTCTGTCTAAATAGTCACTGAGCACCATGAGTTGAAGGGGTAGGAGAAATCAGTCCTTTGTGGTCCATGCCTGTACCTTGCTCAAGTCCACCCCTATGACTGTGGCATCATAGGCCAAAGTCAGGGTTCAGGACTCAGATAGAGGGCATAAGTTATGGAAAAAACCCTTAGAATTACTGTGACAATAACCCATGGGTAAATTTGTACAAATAATAAAGTACCGTCAGTCGAGATACAGAATTCTTTTCATCAAATAAATTTAGGTTCCAAAACCATGCTTAGTTCAAATTTTTTTTAATCTATGTAATTTTTTTAAAAAAATCATCCTATGTGCATATAAATAATCTTTTAAACAGTCAAATCCTCTCCTATAACTGAATTGTTGTCCAACCTTTCATACAGAACTCAAGTCATTGTCACAGAAGGGACTGAGTCTTCTGTTTACAAAAACATCTGTCAAGAACTTTAGATTATGTAGAAGGAAATGAGAGGGAGGGAGGTATGAAAAATGGTGGAATGAGACAGACATCATTACCCTATGTACATGTATGATTACACGAATGGTGTGAATCTGCATCGTGTACAACCATAGAAACGAAATGATGTACCCCATTTGTGTACAATGAATCAAAATGCAGTCTGTAGAAAATAAATAAATAAGTAAATAAAGAGTAGTGACAGAGTACAGTTATTTATCACTGAAGCTGCAACCAATTATTTCAAGAAGAAGAAGAAGCAGACAATCAATCAATCAAAGGAATAAAGATTGAATTTTAAAATAAGCACAAGTTATTGTTAGTGTGCTTATTTTTTAGGTAAAGATGCCCAATGAATATATCTAATGGATAATCTGATAACACAAATAAATCAGGAGCAATCTACTTACATGGCGCTACTTTCCAGGAATAGCAGGTTACACCTACAAAGTTAGTGCAGTTAGGTGTTGTATTTCATCTTAACTTCTGTTTTTGATGACTGGGCAAAGGTGGCAGTAAGAGAAAAAAAGACTTCATTGACAATAGAGCATGAAAAAAAAAAAGAACTCATATCTAGATATCTAGTCTTGCTCATGTTATTGCAATAAAACAAACAAACTGAATGTTTGTGCTCTGTATCTGGAATAGCCATGGCTTTCTTCAGTCGGAGGTGCTGGATTCATTTGAGTTAATCCTAAAGTTCGCTGTAATTTGGCAAGGGTCGTTTTGAGTTTCAATTCAGTGGCTGCTGTTTAAACTGCAGAGTTGATGCACAAATGATCCATAACGCATTTTGGCATATTAAATCATCTTCACAGTTCTAATATACCATGAAACCCAATTTACATATAATGTAGGCACAGAAGATGAAAAGCTGAGAGCAGACTCCTGTTTCAAAAGGCATCAGGCACACTGCTTTATTTTCTTGAAGCACCACTAACTTCTATAAATCCGTTGCTGGAGAAGGTTATTAAACTGCCAGGCCCTTCTTTTTTCTTTTCAAACCTTAATTCCCCTTCTCTTCTCACACACCATATGGAAACCCTTCTCGCTCCCCCTCCCATTCTTCTCTTTCTCTTTTTTATCCTACAGCTCTTTTCCCTTGAGCTGAATTTCTCAGAATCATGGACCACAGTAAACATACTTCTTCTCTTTTTGATTAGACTTGTAATGCATTTGGATTTTTATTTTTATTTTCTGATGGCAGCTGTGACAGAGTAATAGAAGATGGAATAGACAAGTAGGCAGCTTCATCAGATTCTGGATTGACCTTGCGAAGGCAGCGCCTACATAGTAACACAAGTCCAGGTGTAACCACTGGTATGACAGGTCACGGTGTAATAATGCTAATATCTATTGTCAGTGTAGAAAACAGACTCCCAGTCTGCTACCCAATTATGAATAGCTATGAGGTAAACAGCCAAAGACTTCACAGCATGGACAGAGTACAAAAATTGGCTTTCGTGCCTCAGAATATATAATTTCTTTAAATTAGGCCGGTAAATACTAAAACCTTACTTAATCATGTCTTTAAGACAAATGAGAGTGTTTTATGTCATATTAGAATTAAAATCAATGCCCTCAACCATCATTGTCAGTTCCTTGGCACCAGATAAAAAAGACACGGTGCCTGCCAAAGTTTTCCTTTTCTCCAGGGTCCTCAGATTGGGATTTCTCAACCTTGGCACTGTTCACATTTTGAGCCAGAGCAGTCTTTGTGATGAAGGAATGTCTTGTTTGTTGCTGGATGCTTAGCAGCTTTTCTAGCCTCTACCCACTAGAAGCCAGTAGCATCCCCCACTTTAGGTGTGACTCAAAAATAACTCTGTACATTGCCAAATATCTCCTAGAGGGCAAAGTCACTTTCAGTTGAGAACCATCACCTTGAACCCAAGAGACATAGATCTTTCACAGCATATTCTTTTTCCTTCTATTCTTTCATGCTCTGGTCCCATCTCTCCTCATAACATATACAACTATGCTCACCTAGTCACACAGCCTTTCTTTACCTTCTCTACTCTGAAACTGATTCGGTCCCAGTAGAAAACACATTGGCCGTGCCTGTATAAATCACAGCAGATTCCCTTGAGCCTCAAAAATTACATGTCAAGATTCAGTAGGAAAATTGAAGCAATGTAGAAAAAAATATAAAAGCCAGAAACTGGAAGGAATTTCTAACTGTCGAGTTCTCTACTGGGGAATCAAGAGTGCATTGAATTCTTCTGGCTTTGGATTGACTATCTGGGACAATTTGAAAGTAATATTATAGGGTTAGCTTGAAACTTCTCTGAAGAATAGAGGAATTGCTTTTATATCCCACAAAACTTTTCTTCCTGTGGAAGTTTATTGATTTCTTGTTTAAATTATTCACCATAGATTTTCCATAACTTTAAAATATTCTCTAAGTCCCACTCCCCTTGACCTACTTGCTTTGTAGGTCAGGACTTGAATCTACGAAAATGGATGAGAAGATCCAAGCCTCCTTGATGAGAGTCTTCTCTTTCAATCTCTCTCCTTTCTTCTTAAAAAAACTCTTCTCACATCCTCAGCTACACTTCTCACTTCCTTCCTTCTTAGTTCCTTTTATTTATTTTTATTATATTTCTTTTTATTGTTGCCTCTAGTTTCAGTGGAAAAGATGGTCTTCCTTTTCACAACTACCCCTTGAACTCTGTTCATGACCTTGAGCCTTTATTATCTACTTTTCTTTGCCCATTCAATATTTCACATTCTATTGGCACCTTCTGCTCTGTCTGCAAGTGTCACTGCCGTTGTCCTTGCCATCACCTACCCAAAGTTCTTCCTTCATAGTCTCCTAACCACTCTTCTGTCTCTCCCTCTTTCTCTCAAGAGACTCAGCAGAATAACCTACATTCCACTTCCAGTGCACCTTCCATTTCCTGAATCCCTTGCTGACTTGTTTCCATTTTCACAAATCTGTCAAAACCACTTTTGCTGTGTAACAGTAACAATTCAATCATGAAATCTACTCACTGGATTGTCGCACCTTGGCGTTTGGGAATTGGGTACTACAGTCATTTCTGGGATTTTCACCTACTTAGCTTTCGAGCTACTACATTCTCCTGATTTTCCACCTGTTGCCTTTGGTACGTTTTATTTCCCCTGCTCTCATCTTCAAGTCTTCCAGGAAAACAAAGATTTGTTTGGTCTATCCAGTTCTCAACTGCACTCCCATGCAGAATCCAATGCTTCTATAACATGGATTCACTGACTCCCTTTGACCTTAGAAGTGGCATCGATTCTTCTCTGGGAACCCCTCTTTTCATGTGATTTTTTCACTGTAGGATTTCTTCAATCACTTCGATTAGGATCTTTTGAACTTAGAGATCTGTTTGACCCAGGCATCAGGCTAGCATTTCTTATTCCCTCCACTTCCTTCATTATAAATACTGAAACCAACCTTGAAGCAAAGAAAAGATGGCAGAGGACACAAGGAAGGAATTTTTGCCAGCAGGAGTTCATTATATAGATATAACAGGGGAGGGTTGGAGATGGAGGAGAAATTGGCAAACCACAAATATTATCTAAGTCTTAAAAGTCAAAAGTAACTATGTATAATATTTGGGGGTTTGTTGGTCAATATAAAAATAATTATCTAAAAGACTGAAACTAACTCTGGAGAAAAGAAAATGGAAGGCCATGTGCAGGTTTGTTTAATGGTAGTGTTTAGAATTAATTAGTTCTTTAAACTATGCATATGTAAACAAAACCTGCATATATATACATATATAATAATAATATCAACATAAATAGTTTATCATGAAGAAAAGAGAAGAATGCAGGATATAAGGAAAATTCCCTGCTAAGAGGAAGCTTTCTGAGCTGTATGGGGAGTCTGAACAGGGGTGGAGGAAAGAACAAATACGATGAGATTCCTGCATCCCGTCAGTTCTCTGGTTCAATCTATGAGCATGAATCTTATGGGGGCAGGCGGGTACAATAAGATGACTTGAGATCTTAGCACTAAGGGAGAATATGTTCCGTTTTCCTCTGAGGACTTTGAATGTCACCCTTTGACCTTGGCAGCTCCTGTGGAGTAGAAAAGTCATGTTAGGCAGAGAGAAGGGCCTTGGGATATCTCCCCTACTACCTCGTGTGTCACGATCCTTTGTTGCCTGGATAAAAGCATTGCCCAGACCCCTGTTCTGGGCTTCATATATTAAAGGACTATACACTGGTCTTTCTCTAACCATGTCCTGTCCTACAGGGCTAAAATTTTTTGAACCAAAGGAACTTGCCTACCCAGAGCCTCTGATCATGCTATGGATCCCTGGGGACCTGGAAATTGTGCCAATTTTGGACTCATCCTGCATCTGGGATTTGTGTCCCTTCCAGAGTCTAGCAGCTGAAGAGAAAACCATATCACCAGTGTGCAGACCTCTAAGTCTAAGGGGTGGCTATGAAAAGGTTATTTATGTGTGAGTGTGTGTGTGTGTGTTGGGGGGGTGGTGGGTGAAGGGCCTGGAGAGGAGCTTTGATATATAGGCTGGGATCTCCACATAGGCATGCACAAGGCCACAGTGAAGGGGACAGTGGTGGCAAAGAATGGAAATTGAGACATAAAAGAGAGCTTACTTTCCTGTGACAACACTCTTCAGCACAGAACTATAAGCAATCTAGTAATTCTAAATTCAAACCAGTTGATATTATAAATGTATATTTGTCAGGGTTAAAGTATAGAATCTATTTTATTTAACAATTTGTTTACTCAATTGATAACATGCAAATATTTAGAGTAATGACAAGTGGGCCTCCATTTATACTCTTGCCTTGAGCCCTGCAAAGGTTACACAGCAGGCCTGGAGGAGGAGATTCAGAAGTGGTTTTAAAAGTTAGTGGGAAGTGCTAGCATGCTGAGAGGGCCAGAGGAGTGCATGATGTTAGGATCAAAATAAAGGAGGAACAATATTCAGACCTTGTGACTGGAGGCCAAAGCAGAGAGCAGTTTGTAGGTGTGAAGGTCAGAAAGGACCAGTTATAGCAACAGCAGCAAATATAGCAAGGACAGAGGCCAGTAATCAACAACCAGAGGCCACACAGCAGGAGACATTTCAGCCTTCTAGCAAGAATCGAGAGGAAGAAATGAAGATCAGACCCCTCCCTACACACACACACACACACACACACACACACACACACACACACACGACACTATGATAATGGGTGAGCTTGTCTTGTACCTGTAAGTAGAAGAAAGGACAAAGAAATCTTTGAGAGGTTAGAACAGCCATGCTAAGTAGATTAGCTATGAATCGAATAACTTAAAAACTTGAATATGAATAAATTCTTACCTCAAAGAAAATATTTTAAAGAGGATGTGACTGGATAAACTAACTTAAAGATACATGATCTTTTTCTTTCTTTCTTTTTTGCTAGTGATCAAAGAGGGAGTCACATGTAAGCTGAGGTCAGCTATAGACAAGTTGCATTGCTGCATTTCTACACATCTGGTTAATTTATGTAAATTAACTGCTAATGCTCTGAAATGCAGACTCATAGATAAGTGCCTGAAGAAATCCTTCCCAGGGTATGGAAGGAAAGCAGTTCCATGATTATTTACTTTGCTAGCAAGTCATTCATTATATCTAAACTTTAGGTAAAGTCTCACTGGAAGGGTGTGGAAACTACATGACGGTCCATGGGACATTTTGTGGCTTGCAAAGTTTGGAATACCCTGCCTCATAGAGGAAGACTGAAAGGTAAATATGCTTCCCTTAGAGTGTTCTGTGAATGACTGCTAACTACAAGGCCTTGAACAATGCTTGCTACACCCAGAAACACTGCAATCCAAGGGATGTGATAGGAAAGACCCAAGGTCTATAGGTAGAGAGAACAATGCCTATCAGGAGCAGAACTATTGCATTACGTTAGCCAAATCTAATCAACAGGAACTCATTCTGGACATTCAACTACATAGTAGTAGGGCATTAGAAACATCTGGAATTTAGACCACAGAGGAATGGAAGGTAACCTATGATTTTGATTACTTTTTTCCTTCTTGAGATGACTGAGGATAGCAAGATAAAGTGTATTACTTGCTCTTACACTGTTTCCAGAAAAATCCACAAAATTAGCATTGCTTTTAGAAATGTTGCATAGTTTGAAGCCCTAGGAAAAGAAAGAAGAATAGCAATATAAGACAAATGTCCCTGCCCTTTTAGAGCTTACCCTCTAATGGGAATGGCACATAAGGTGCTTAATAAGTATTAAACATTATTATTTGAGTGTTTATTGATTATGTATGTAACAAATACATATGCATGTGCTTATGTTACATAAAAGTCAGACTTCAAAACTTTGGGAGATATATTTGGGAAAATAGGCTCAGTTGTCAGGGAATCTAACAACTTCCATAACTGCTCAGATACTGTGTAGAAAATACCCTTTCTTTGTGTGTGTTTCTTGCCTGAATTAATTTTGATCAGACAAGAGACTTCCTTTTATTAGGTCATCATATAAGAACTCAGAAGATCAATTCATAGCAACCCTACCATATAAAAATCTTTCCTGAAAATGGTGTGCATACTACAATTATTTAGTTTCATTGGAGCTAACAATAAGAAAGGCATAAACATCAGGCCTGGGGGAGAGCTGAGAAGACTAATGTAATTTTTATGGAGGATTGCATCCATTCCTGGAATTGTCCTAATGAAGCAGCATTATCAAGCATCATTGAGGACCCAGTGAAGACACAGACCACAAACCCACAGAGGAATCATTTCACATGGTGGTATGGTTTTCACTTAGCAAACTGGTATTGAGAGCAGTGGAGATGGATTATGGACTTAAGCTAGGGTTAGGGCTTCACTGGGTAGATGTATTGCATTGAAAGTTCTAGGAAGTAACAGGTCAGGCTTATGGTCTTGTATCACAGGAAGGTGCTGGCTAATTGGGAGAAAGTGGAATGGCCAAGGCAATACAGGCAAATAGGAGGTCACAAGTAGGCACAGTGGAAGAAAGGAATGGAGAGAACTGAAGTGGTTAAGAGTAGAGAGTCCATCAATAGGATGTTGGTACTTAAGATTTCAGACATGGAGATCAAAATCAACAACTATTTCATGGTTATGTATGAGATTGATTCAGGTAGATAAGAAATGAATTTGGAGTTAAAGATACTATGGAACTTTGAGGAAAATAGAAATATTACCTAAATGACTTAAGTTATCAGGGTAAAGTTGACAAGATGAAATAAAATTTGTGATGCAGGTCCTAGACCAGAGATTAGGGAAAGGTATTAAACAAGGCGTAGTGCTAGTTGACATCAGCCTCAAGAGGCAGAAGAAGAGTGGTTTAGAGCAAAATTTCCATGGGAAGAAGAGGAGATACCAGCAATCCCTCTCTTCATTAGAAAGGTTCACATGGGAAATCAGCCTTTGGCTAAGGCAAGAAGGTGGAGGAAGCATTCTGCCAAAGATTTACCATGGGGAGGTTTTGTCTCATAGAACGGGGGTTGCAGAAGCCATAACTGGGAAGGACAGGGACAAATGGACAGGCAGAAATGAAGTTTGGGATTGCGAGTAGGGGAGAGGGTAGATGGTCAAAGGGACTTGAATGTTGAGCAGAGACAGAATAAACATGAGTGTAAGGTCTGGTAGGATTAGCTGCCCTCCAGGTTCCAAGTGGAGCAGAGATACAAAGTGGTTTCTGTACTAGGGTTGGCTCAGGCCCCAGTGAGTGTTGCCAGAGGCTTCATGACATTACTAAATTTTGATTTTTCTCGGTTCCCCTAATAGAATCTTGATGGGAAGGTCTTGCAGGGTTCTTCTCAAGCAATCCTAGCTCAGGCGTTTGCTCTGCTGGGGATGGGATGGCTCCAAACCCTCTCAAAAGCCAACTGTGGTCTGACTGAGTAGTCCTTTTAAAGAAATCCTACCCAGTGGTGAAGAGACAAGTCTAATTTCCCAAACCTCTTTTTAAACTGGCATCATGACTACTCAGAGTTATGACCAAAGGGCCCTTTAACCATTATGGTTAGTCCTTTTCAGTTTCTAAGTTTGAGCTAAAATCTGGGCTCCTTGGTTAAACTCTGACTGATGAAGTCGCTTGAACTGAAAGAAAAAAGTTCTCCACAAAAGACAGAGTTGTGTTCACCTTCCTTTAAATCTTAGTAGACCTGTGGCAGCTGATTTGGAATCTAGGTGGCCATTTTGGTTGGTAGGGGTATGTGTGTGTGTGTGTGTGTGTGTGTGTGTGTGAGAGAGAGAGAGAGAGAGAGAGAAAGAGAGAGAGAGATGAGTTTAAGTTCTTAGGTACAGTTTTGGAGAAGCAGCTAAGTGACTGGTAGAGAGCTAACTCCTGGAAAAGACTTTTCAGTATGACACCACCCTGGAAGCCCTGAGTGTTCCAGATGAAAAATGACTCTTTTGTTCTGCAGGATAACTTAATTTGAAATAAATATACATAGATTTAAAATAATACATTAATTTAAATTCTCCAGGTGGAACTACTTTGATGGAAATTTCCCTAAAAAAGCAACAAATGATTTGCCTCTGCATCTAATCAGCCAACCAGACACCCCCATGCTGATTACTTAATGAACTGGAATTTTAATGTAAAAATTTGTGATTATTCACAATTCTTCTCTCCCCCCTTCCACCCCCCCAAAAAAATCCCAAATGCTGTGCTTATAATTCTTAACAAATTAGTTAATCTTTTCTTCAACCATGTAACAGAATTTGTTAATCAAAACTGAATTCCTGGCCAAATTTCTCTGAGCAGCTTGCAAAGCATGCAGTCAAGCAGATAAGAACAAGTTGATGACTAACCAAGAGATTCTTTTTACTATCAAGAAAAAAAATAATGTAGGTAGCTGTATTAAAAGAAAATAAAGGCCATGGTCTATTATAGAAGTTTCATAGCAAAGACTAAAGAAAGAACATGATCATATCCATGGTCTGGATGTTATACAATTCCCACACACCATTCCCCAGGTTAGTGTGAGAACCCACTGAGCTAACAGATACAAAACATGTGAATGTGCACCAGTGCCCGCAACTTTTACTATTATCATTAGCACTCTAGATGACAAGAAATTCCCTTCTCACACACAAAAAAAGACCTTGAATTTCAGAACATATTAGTGACTTCCACAAGTTACAACTTAAAACACTGGATTGAGAATACCTCCTGGTCATACTGAACTTATCTGAACTATCAGTCTTCTAAATCTTTCTACACTCATAAATTCAAAATCATAATCAAAATAGGTTCACATGTGGGTAGTCTGAAGAGCCACAGAAAAAAATGTTATCAAATCATATTTTATAATAAGTGCTGCTGTAGCAGGAACATAATTTGAAATGTAAACTATTTATTCTGATAACAGACCTTTTGCTGATGTCTACAGACTTTGAAAGAAGGATCCTTTGAGGGTCTTATTTGCATGAGCAACCAATCAGAGGAGGAATTCACCATGAGAAAACAGAGATTCAAGATACATTAAACTGGTTCCATAATCAATTATTGTCAGAGGAGGGAGAAAATTTTGAATAGCTGGTGAATGGGGATCCCCTGACCTATAGTTCTGACTACCACTAGCAATCCTGTGCCTAAAGGAAGAGAAGGAAGCAACCACAAGACTCCAGGATCAGAAAAATCTTTTTGAGATATTGAGAATGAAGACTTACTATGAATACTCAATAATGCAATGCAGTATTTAGAGTGTGTGACTAAAGTAGAGTGGAGTATTTTTCCCAGTGGAAAAGGTAGCTATTGACAATGGTGGCATTCAGGAAAAATAAGAAGTGAAACCTAACTGCCATGGAAGAGCATCGAGAGGGGTCCTCGGCTCTGAGCAAAAAGCCACTACTGTTTTCATATGAGTATAGCAAAGTGGGAGTGGGATTCCCTGAAGTCTATGCTCAAGATAGAGGTAGGGGAATAGTAGATGCCCCACATTAGGCAGGAGGGCTACATTTGGAGTACATGTTTAAAATGGGAGCTTCCTTAACAATTTAGAGTCATTTGAGAAGGAAGGAATTGGAATTTCTACACTTCATCAGGTAGAAGATGAACCAAATTTTGTTAAAACAATCTTATAATGATTCTATTTTTTTTCTATAAGCTGTGGATAATCAAATTACTTCTTATAGACTCAGTGAAAAGAATTGCTCTATCCCTGTGAATATGACAGGGAATAACATAATTGCAGTTCATGTTCTCAAGGACTTACAAGTCTATAAAGAAATGTGAACATCAGCTTATCTATTTTGTTCATTTGTGTACTCTGGAACCTGGGAGTATAGTAATGGCAGTTTTCATATATCTATTGAAATAATTTTTAAGAACCCTATGTTAGTTTAATTCAAATTTTAAAGTTATTTCTTTAAATGTATATCTGAGATAATTACAGATATATGTCCATACAGAAATTTTTACACAAATATTCACAGCAGCTTTATTCTTAAATTTTTAGCCAAAAAGTAGAAATAGTCCACAAATGATAATTGGATAAATTAAATGTGGTATATCTATGCAATGGAATATTATTTAGTCGTGAAAAGAAATGGAATACCAATTCATGCTACACAACAATAACAGCAACAATAAACCTTAAAAACATGCTGAGTGAAAGAATCCAGGCATAAAAGACCACCTATTATATGGTTGTACTTATATAAATGTCTAGAATAGGCAAATCCATAGATACAGAATGTAAATGAGTGATTATCAGGGACTGAGGGAGGGGGCTAGGAATGGAGATTGATGGCTGATAGATGCAGAGTTTCTTTGGGAGATGATGAAAATATCTAAAATTTATTATGATAATTGTACAACTCTGAGTATAATAAAAACCATTGAAGTCTATATTGTAGATGAATGAATTCTACAGTACATAAAATATTAAATAAAGCAAAAAATCAAACAAAACAAAAATGAGGGGGCAATGTCTTTAGGAAACACATAGAATATACTATTCCAAACTAAAGTGAAGGTAAATCATTCCTCCTGTATCCTTAATTCATCCTTCCAACTATATAATGTTGAAATGATCCTCTTACAGAGATTTGCTGAAGATACTAGATGAAAGAAAAATCTCATTCAAAATTAATGAGTTCTCTCCAGTCTTCCTTCCTCATATCTGGAGTCATGTGATTCCTATCTGCAGACTCAGTCCTGCACCAGGAACTGAGATCAATCTTGACCTTGACCAGAGGATGTTTATTGAACTCTTCTAGTTCAATATTCCATGAACTTAGTGTCATTTTCTACCTTTCTGCTAGTCTGGTTCAGATCTAGCATTTGGATATAAGTTTGATTATTGGGTCTATCACTCCTTGCAGCTTCTTTTTCTCTTGTATCTACATACTTAGTCTAAGACTGACTCTGTTTAGGCTCAGGCTGTTTAGTCCTTTCCAGGCAAGAGGATCTGGTCCTTAACTGTGTTTGGGTCCTGGTCAGCTTCTCAGAAGCTAACCCCTATCCAGCTCTCTTGTATGCGTTAGCAATGCTCTGTTCAGCTGAATGCACCTGCCTATCTGTGGCTATCATACACACCATTTCAGGGTCTGGTTGGACTTCCTCCCACAATTGCTGGACCTGCCTTTTTTCTCCCAGTTTCCTTATTACTAGAGCATCGACTTATGAACTTTCATGTCACTTTGGTGACACTAACACTGGTACAACTAATATTTTTATACATGGATATCATTTCAGTTAGAATATAAATTTATGCTTTTTCTTTCAACTTTTCTAGAGATTCAGCAGATGTACATTTATTAATTCAAGATTGAGTGGTTACTATGCAAATGGTATCATCATAGGTACTATATATACAAAGCTAAAAAGAAATGATGATGATAGCAATTTATTTGAATACTGACTATGCAGTCACTAGACCAACTGATATCAGTTATCTCACTTATTTATTCTAATATATGCATTTTAAAGACAATAAAACTGAGACCCAAGGAGTAACATGCATAAGATTCAAATATAAGATGATTCAATTTTTGATACTAAGTTTTTTTAAAATTGCTGTGTGTATTTGAGGCTTACAGTATGACATTATGGGATATATATAGAGAGATAGTAAAATGGTTATTATAGTGAAACAAATTAACATCTTCATCATCTCATATGGTTTTCTGACAAGAATAGCTAAAATTTACTTGTTTAATGAAATTTCCTAATACAATTTTATTTTTAAAGTTTAGAATCCAGTTTATTTTCTTCCACATTTAAGTACATCATATAAACTCTTGCCATATAAATTTATTACCTATAGTTTCGGATCATACAACAGCTCTCCAAACTTGTTCATCTTACTTATCCACTACTTGGTATCCTTTTAGCTATATATCCCCTTTCCTCCCCCCACCACTGTTTTATTCTGCCCCTATATATTTGACCTCTTTAAAATTCCACATACAAATGAGATCATGCAATGTTTTTCTTTCTGTCTGACTTATTACACTTAGTATAAAGTCCTCCAGGTCTATCCATGTGACAAATGTCAAGCTCTCATTATTTTTTAAGGCTCAGTAGTATTCTTTGTTGAAATGAAGCTCTTAATTACCATGTGACACAGTCTAGGGAACCTTAGATTCTAATGAAAACTTAGAACTTTGATTGTAACTAAGCAAAAGTTACTGTGTTACCGCAAAACAATCTTAGAGTAAGATGACATTCAATCTCAAAATGTCTGTCGAAAGAACTATGAGTAGGCTTCCTACTCCCATTTCTTAAGATGATTCATCCAGAATCATCCAGGGCCATGAAGAATACTGTCCCAAGATAGGGACAGAGACTAAAGGTCAGGTCCAAGGATGTTGTTAAGGCAAGGAGGAACATGTGAGCCCTTGATGTCCAAACAGTTCCACAGGTACACAGTCCAGGGCGTTTGGATTCAAATAAAACTGAGGATTTCATAGGGAAGTCACAAGTCAGTCTGAACTACAATGTTTTTTCATCTACATAGGATCCTGAGTAAGACACATGAGGTACCGAGGTTAATAATGAGCAAGGTGGTGAACTAAGAGCCCTGCAATATGAAGAGCCATCAGAATGCCTTCCCAGACCCATTCTGATCACTGTGAGGCAGGTCACAGGTAAAGGTCAGCAGATGACCTGCTTGGAGTGGGGAAGTGAAAGGAGCAAATATCCTTGGCATACTTGCTGTGTCTGTCTACTTTCAATGTAATAACAAAGTCTCATTTGCAGACAAAGCTATTTTGAAAACCACTGAATTTGATTCCACTAAATGACCCTTTTGACTTAACCAAAAATTGAAGAGGAAACATCGTGACATAACTAGAAGAATCATTAAGATAAACTATGGCAACCATTGGAACGTCACAGAATATTTGAAAGCAGAACACACCAAACAATCTTAGAATTCATGTGGATCTAGACAGTATGGTTAACAGTCGAATTCCCAGGCAGTCTGGTGCAACTTCCAGCCCAGTGAAGATACCCTGTTGGACATTGGGTCTGGTTGCCGCCTTGCAATGTCTACCATAGCCAGCATCTACATGCAGCTTCGGCAGAGACTGCAAGTGAGAAAGAGCTCACAAATTCCTGACTCACAATTTTGTGAGCATAATAAAGTGGTCATTTTAAGCTGCTGAACTTTGGGGTGACTGATGATGCAGCACTGGCAACCTGAAAATCACAGAAGAGAGAGACAAGTTTCCAAGACGCGTGTTTTCTCTCTTTCCATTTAAGTTTCAAGTATTACAGCTGTAGCAGGTAGAGAAACTAGTATGGAAGGAAGCACTGGGTCCCACCGAAGTTTAATTTAGAGTCATCACTCAGTGATCTGTCCCTAAAAGTCCTTTCAGTATTCATGCCATAATCAAGCTTTGCGAGGTCTCCAAAACAGAAGATTAAAAAATTGCTTCCCACACTCAAATTTTCATCTCAACAAGTATTCACTCTATGACTTCTGTTCAAGAAGATAAATAAATCCCCAAGATAGATAGTAGCATGGAAATTTCCATAGTGATGATGACCATTGAGCCAGGATATACATACTTGAGCATTTATTGGTTACTGCATAGTCATGCGTGAAAGGGTTAAAGAAACCCTTTATTCTTTCTTCTTGGTCATAAGTCTACTAATTATAAAATGACATGTTTAGAGCAATTGTTTTGAAACTGTGAGTGGTTATTCAGCAAGCTGTAAATCAGGATTCTTGAATTCTATTACCTCTTCCCTTTCACCTATTCTCATGATTAAATTTTTTGCAAATGCTGCAACTTTTCCTTGCCTCAACTTCTCTTCCAAATGAAGACTTCCATAAACCATGCCATCTGCAGAATTCTCTGGAGGAAAGAGAAGAACGATTTCAGCCTTAACCTCCTAACCTATTCAGCACACCCTCAGCCAGCAACCTCATTCTCCCCTTGGCATTCAGAGGACTCTTGTACCCCTTGCCCTCAGAAATGCTATCAACATAATGAAAGTTGAGATTAAAATTAATCATTTGGTGAGCTTCCTCTTGCACCTATTTAAAAACCTTCCTAGGGTGAGAGGAATTTGTAGAACCTTGAAAGTCAGTGTCAGGCTTCACAATGGCTATACAATTAGCTCTCCCTATCTGCAGGCTCTGTATCCATGGATGCAACCAAGCAAGGACTTGAAAACGTTTGGGAAAAAAATTTGCATCTGTGCTGAACACGTATAGACTTTTAAAAAATCGTTATTCCTTAAATGATACAATATATTTATATAGCATTTACATTGTAACTAGGTATTACAAAAATAAATAAATAATCAAGAGATGATTTAAAGTATCTGGGAGGATGTGCATGGGTTATATGTAAAAACTACACCATTTTATATGAGGGATTTGAGAATCTGTGGATTTTGGTGTCTGAGGGGATACTGGAAGTAATCCCCTACAGATATTATGGGATGTATGTGTAACACTGGAAGCTTGAGAAAAACACATGGGAAGTGGTTTTTAAGAATTGAAATCATACTAATCCTCAACATTTAAGATAAAGAATCTTACATTTTGACTGACTTTCTGCCTGTAATTTCCAAAACTCTGCTCAGAACTCTTTCTTCCCACTTACTGTATTATATTTCTAGCCGGATTCTTTCCCCCACTAGACTGTAAGGCTCTTCTTACATGTGTAAGAACTGCATGTGTCTTTGCACCCTTTGTCCTAGGAATAGGTCAGGGTATAATAAGAATTTAATAGATTTTTGATGAATTAATACCACTTCAAAAATAGGGATTTAAAAAAATATCTAATGATTTTAGGGAAGTAAACATTTTGGCGTCTGTCGGGAGACCCAATTATCTTTACATCCATCCATATTTGGGGTCCCAGCCCTGGATGATGAAATCAGCTTGAACATATTCTCAAATCTTTCCACAAATAAGGGATGAAATATTAACAGTCATATCTCAGTTTTCATGTACTTTTGTGTTTATTGTATTGATTTTTATGGCAAATGTTTTAGAAACTACTTGGCAAACTTTTTATTGTCACTTTAAAAATCAAGAAACTGAAATTTAAGAAGGTAATATTTGCCTAGTTAAACATGAAGAAGGGAACAGGGGTGGGACAGAAATAGAGAATAGAGGATTTCTGATTCCTAATCCAGGACTTGTTCCACTGGAGCCCACTGTGAAATTCTGGAAAGAGTAGGAAAAACTGTTCCTGCTAAAAGAAATATTTAATTTTGGATGCTGGTCAAAATTTATTACCGTGGGATTCTGCTGTCTACCTTAGTTGGCCAATAGTCGTTTTTCATGTGGGGGCTAGCAGTTCTGGAGCTAAACGCATTCTGTGTATTCTTATGAAATGAAGGATGAGAAGTTCCCTGAAAAGGTTTGAAGGCTTAATTCAATTGACATTGGCACAGTAAACTCTAGGATTCATCCAAATCCATTACAAAGGCTTCTCATGCCAAAAGATTTGCAAAACTAGATGTGCAATTGCAACAAGTTTTTTTTCTGCCATGCGTTTTAAGGTAAGTGATATAATCTCCTTAGACTAGAACCACAGGGTATATTTATCACCTTCAGCTCACTGTGTGAGTGGCACTCTGAGCAAAAATAAAACCTAACTCTTGGCTTACTCTTTCAGTGCACATAGCAAGGCTTCCTGATTCTCCACACTGCACTGGGATGTGTGCAGAATTGATCTGGTCATGTGTGATAAGGACTAGAAGATTCTATTATTCGATATTCCTATTGTCTTTGACCAGGAATTATAGACCTCAAGGGGAAAACATGAATTACTGATTCTACTTTCTGAAACCAATCTTTTAGAATTATGTGGACTTGTTAAGCTAAATATTTTGATCACTTCTGGGTTTTGCTACACTTATGCAAATATTGTCTAATTCTAACTCCCTCAGTTAGAATTTCTCATGACTTTCTACAGGACCCAAGATCCCATGGGAGGATGGAATGCACTGTTTAAAATCTTGTTTTTAGACGTTCCAGAAAGAAGAAATACTGAATAATTTTCTATCAGGATGGCAATAGCTGACAGTAACAGAAAACCTGGACTCAACTTGTTTAAACAGCAAGGATATCAATTACCCCTGTGATGAGAAGTGCAGAGACTAAGGCATGGCCTAGTTGGGGCCTAGATTTTTATTCTTCTATGCCTTAGATTCTCTTATGACTGACTTCCATCAAGGCTCAACATGGTTGTCCCAGGTCTGAATATCACACAAAAATAATCAAGATCAGAAAAAATGGGGCCAAATCTTCTGAAAACTACTTTCAGGAGAAAAGAAAATTTTCCTGGCAGATAGCCTCTTTTAGGTAATTGGCAAGATGTGTCACATCTACGTGCTTAAACCAATACTTAGCCAAAGCATTGGAACCACCTACCACACTTGTCTTATACCAATTAAGACCTACCCCTGGGCCTGGGATAAAAATTCATTTTCTTCAAGTATAACTACAGAGAACCGTAGATATATGAGGAAGAAAAGTTGGCATGGTAGGAATTGGGTAAATGAATTTATGTTGGACAGAAAACCAACAGTGTTTGTTACAAGATTTCTTCAGTATATTTAATTTTTTAATCCTTATAAATTCCACTTTTGTCATTTCCTTGTCATCATTATTATTGAGTATTTTCCATGAGCTGTACTAGGACTTAAAGATTTTCTTAGTCAACTTGTGTGGTATAACAAAATACCACAGACTAGGTAGCTTCTAGGCAGCAGGAGTTTATTTCTCACAGTTCTGGAGGTTGGGAAGTCCAAGAGCAAGGCACCAACAAATTCAGTGTTTGGGGAGGCCCCTTTCCTCATTCAGACCTGGTACCTTCCTGCTGTAGTTTTGCATAGTGGAAGGGGTGAGCTAACTCTGCACGATTTGGTTTATAAGGGTATAGAGCCTTCATCTAATTACCTACAAAAGACCCCACCTCCTATAAGTGGGAGTTAAGATGTCAACATACACATTTTGAAGAGACCCTTAACAAAGCTATTCAGACCATCACATGGATATTAAGATTTACAAAGCCAATAACTGTACTCTAGGAGAAAATATAGTCTTTCTAAGAAAAGGTAATTAAAAGAAAAACTTTTAAAAGAAGAAGGAAAGAAAAGAAATTGAGAATATCTGTCTTTGAAATGGAAAAAAAGAAAAAACCTTTGAGATCTGCAGTTCTACTAATTACCTAAGGTAAATTGTAACAATTTTGTTTTATATATATAATTTATATCTAATTTTTTTATATATAATTTTTATATGTATAATTTTCATAAACATACCATTTACTGTAAATGCAGATGGATAAAGGGAATAAACTAACAATAAGATTTCACTAGCCCCATATGAGGCCTATGTATTATAGGACTGAAGACAACTGATATTTTAAATTGAAAACAAGTAATTATCTTCAATTCTTGTTCTAAAAAGGTAGTAATTAGAATGGATCCCCACTCCTGGGTCAATACTCTCAGATCACAACCTGAAAGAACTCCCCAGCTTGATGTTAAAAGAATAAATAGAACAATATATCTTCAAATCTGTGGGGAAGCCAAGAACATGATTAGGAATCTTATTCTTGTAATTGTTGTCTTCAGAGGATGGGAAGTACAGATAATGTTAATAAGAGATCCCCACTATTGGAAATTATAGCACCCTAGGGTGTCTTTAAGAGAGAAAAAAATGCCTCATTAGTGGTTCAATCCCATATTCCTTTAAAAATGTTCAAGTTTAAAGATGCAAAACGATGGCAAATAACTCCCTACTCAAGTAATTTTAAACTGAAAGAAATAAATTATTTAAAACAGAAATTCCCACTGATGCCAAGATATAGAAACAAACACTTAGAATGCAGAGCAACATGAAAAAGTAAGATAAAAAAAATTGGATGTCAAACATTTATCTAAGTCAGAAACATAACAAAGCGTTCTCTAGAAGATTTGTTAGTTCTTGAATTATTTTATTCTTGATAACGAACCAAATTTAAAGGAAAGGGCTCAATCTTTGTGCAAGACAATTTAGGTTTTACATTCATGAACTGAGATGATTACAGTTGACAGTATGTACTCAAATAAGGACTCAAATATAACCTAATCCTTCACCATACGCACAAACTATTATGAGATACTAAAGACTTAGTTTGAAAGGGAGATCATAAACAGAGGGGAAATTTGATTTTAAGAGCCAAAGTGGATATGTGGTTATGAAAGTTAAACTTTGACTCTCACAGGACCTTGGGATAAGACTTTAAAAGTCATCTAGCTCAACTCAAATCCTTTAGTAGAGAAGAAAGTGAGACTTCACAATGACAAGTGGTCTTGTTTAGAAGTAATTCTGGTTCCCTATTTGTTAAGACTTCCTGTGAAGGTCAGTGTAAATCCCAAGTAACAAAAAAGAGGAAGGAAATAAAACAAGAAATAGCTCTGAGGAGTATAATTGTATAACAGCTAAATTTTCTATGCTTTCGATTAGGAATGCACACAAAGTTATAAACACTCAGTCCTCCTTGCTGATTCTGTATAAAAACATATAGATGGCTCTATCTTTTTTAAAACAAAATTATTTTAGCATCAGAATTAGCCTGTTGAGTCTTAGTGAAAGCACCAATCCTATTTTCCCTTTTGTCCTCTTCTAATTTTATATAAAAGGTACATTTTCATTAGGGGAATTAGATAGCTAATTCTCTTGGAAAGATTCAGCTGTCACTGAGTAACACAATCTTTTCTTACCCCCCTCGGCCAGGCTGGCAGAGACTTGACTCCTGCAAAAAGTGGCTCTGGTTTGCTGGGAGGTTCAGACTGCTATGACAGCTGACAGGAGAGTAGTAGCAGCTAAGGCGTCAAGCCATCCCTTCCCCAATTTCATTTGCTTTGGGAATGTGCTAACTTGAAAGTCCATAAGAGTCATTTAAGACAATTCTTAGTAGAATGTACAAGTTTCTATTCCTCTACCTGATCAACTTAGGTGGCAGGGATAATTTTTCTAATACTACAGATATCTGGGAGAAATGTCTCAGTGCATATGTCATCTTGATGTTCAAGTAAATAGAAAAGTGAAATTAATCTACAGATGTTTTTAACCCTATGTCTAAGGAATAATGGACCATATTTTTCTTCTGTAAAGAATCACAAAATCTGATGTAACAAAAAATAAAGATTTCCAGTTCTCATAGGGTTATATTTTCTATGGACTTAAAAAATAAAATCATTCATCAGAATTCATTTTTGATCTTGGATGTGACCATGTGCCTTGGAAGGGCTGGGTAGAATTTGCAGACCAACAAGACGCAAAGCACTGCTGAATTAGGCAAGCACAGGGGGAGTCCTAACCTATATAGCACAGTGATGTAACAGAGCTTGTACTTTCAAGGGTCTTCCGGAAGGGAAAGAAAACTGTATATGTCATATAATGAAATATTACCTTACTAGATAACAATATTTGCCTAAATAAAAAAATAATTTTGTGATTTCAGAGAGGCAGTATGGTTTACTAGAAGGAGCACCACTAGGAGTCAAATGCCTCTGTCCATGTCCAAATCCTGACACTTAGAACTATTTATCTGCCCTGTGTATGGTATTTTAACTTCTTCTTTCCTTACCCAGAAGGAGGTTGGACTAGATTATTTCCAAATTCAAACATTCAGTGATTTATGTTATCTTAAAAATATGTGCAATGTTTTCAGAGTGGCTTGCAATGCAGCTAGCAGATCAGATGAGTAAATTATCAAAAAACTTACCCAAGATTTAATTGAATTTAGATTCATCAGAAAAGTTCTACATTATGAAAAATATTTTAACAATGGTTTAGAACAAAACCACCCTTTCTGTGTGCTTCCTCACTAATTAAATATTTATAAATGAGTGCATTTTCATCATTTTTAAACAAGACAAACTGAAATTTCTATATGAGGCTCCTATTTACACACGGGGTGTTTGCTTTGGGGTTTATCTTGTTGACTTTTGCCAATCCCCCAAGTGGTTTTAACTGAAGGCAAGGTTATCTTGCCATCCTTGATTTGGGGCAATCAGCCATCACAAAACAGTTCTTGGTAATAAACATTAGAAGGAGAGACCTGCAAACAGCTCCAGAATGATAAATAAAGATATCGGTTTCCAAATAGGAAACAGGAGGAGGTTAATTTAAAATAAGCCACTAGGAGGTTTCTTACAGAGTTATCATCACCTGCCTTTCAAAATAAGAGTAGTCATTACGAGCAAAGGCAATTGTTCATCTGAACATCTTGTTTACTTGTCTGATTGTTCTCCCCAGGTATAATGCTTTTCAACAGGTCAATCAGAGGTTTTAAGCAGCTTTCAAGACTATTTAACAGGATAATTTGGTCAAAGTGCACATGTTATATAAATTGCACTCCCTTTGCTTTCTGCATGATGGATGTATGCATTCAAGAGTTTCAGGCGGTTTCTCCTATTCTGCTTCTCCTATTTTCCTGAAAATACAGGAAAATGACTGAACTTTTTGAATCTTATTTCCCTCATTTATGAATGAGTGAAATGACACCTACTCACTGATTTTATATGAGACCCAAATGTGATAATGTATATAACAAACCTAGTGTCATGACAAGAGCATAGCAACCTCCAAGTAAATGGTGGTTACCATTGTCCTAAACTTACAAGAGTCTTCAGTATCCAAATGTCTTGAATGGACATTAGTGAATGTTGTCCTACATGTCTATGCTCCTTTTAAAGAATGCATCCTGGTATCTCTTCTCATATGAATGCACACATTCCTGAACAGTAGGGAGCAAACATTTCTCTCTACATAAAAACCTTTATTACTTAATTATATTATACAATAGGAAAAGCATTCCTCTGAGTGGGGAAGGAGTCATCTCCAACCTTGATTCATTACCCTTTGGCAGAACGATTCCACCTGATAGCTCACAGGCCAGAAACTGGGTTGGGATGTGTGTTGACCTTATTGAAGAAAATGGAGATAAAACATGGAATAGTGAGAGTGGGGGTATCCGTGGATGAGATCGAAGCAGGAAAAAATAAAGCAAAAATCAACAAAACAAAACGAACAAACCCAACAGAAGAGAGCAAGTAACTAGGGACTGTAGGTCTCTTGGGAACCAGCAGTGAAAGCTGACAATGCCCAGCAAAGGTTAGACCTATGCTCTGTTCAGATCATGGTGGTTCAGAGACAATAGGGAAGAGTGGAAAGATTCAAAGCATTATTTTATATGGTGAGTTGAGACACTTTTGACCTCTAACCATCCTATTTCCGCCCCCCCCAGGACTGAGGTATTTTCTAGGATTTGGAACTTTTGGTCCTAAAACTTTAGAAATCATTGATGGTAGCACAGAGCACTTACTATAGGCTCATTGATAGTAAAGCAGACAGTGGCTCTGGCACATGAAGATAAAACTTAAATAAAACTCACAACCTAGGAACTATGTGTAACATAATCCTAAACTGACATTTATTTTCAGGATATCAAGACTCAGTGCTACAGAAATTAAAAATTAATTTGTAACAATATTTTCTATCTACAGCAGGCCCTGACTGGGCTGATTTTACTTTTTTAAAAGAAGGTAGCTCATTAGTAAAGAAATAAAATAATAATGAACAGACAAAAAGATTATTAAATAACAAAGCTAATTTATGGCTAATATATTCTGGTCAGTTCTTTAAACAGTTTTCAATGCTTTTAATTTATATTATTAACATCTCTTCATTTGAAAACATTTGTAGCCTTTTTTAAAAATATGGTGATTAAAAATTTCTGATTGTTTAAATGAACAAAGTTTTTTTTTTTTTTTTTTTTTTTTTTGTGGTACTGGGGATTGAACCCAGGGCCTTATGCTTTCAAGGCAAGCACTCTACCAACTGAGCTATATACCCAGCCCTAAAGTATTGATTTATGATTTCAGAAGGTGCATGATATTTGACATGTTCATATATAATCAAAATATACAATATTAATTATAAATTCTTGTACCCTTTTCAAAGACCAATATCAATTTCTGAATATGTATGCTATTAAATTGCTTTTGCACATAGCAATGAGAATGTTAATTAATGATGTATTTTTGTAGTACTGTAAGTTTTTATACCAAATTTAAAGTTTTGGGATTCCATTAGGTAATATCATAGATCTTTTTATTAAACAGAAATAAAGGCATCAAATGTACTTGTTTTTCAAGATGTGGAAAGTTACATAGATACTCAAGAAATAAACCCCTTGGTAAGCAGTTTTTCAAGTGAAAGGAAACCTGGTGTTGTCTAACAGCCTATTTACTAACAGTCTGCATTGAGTCCTGAGTAATACCAGAACTTCCAGTCCACACCATAGACCCCACAGAGTGTCTCAATAAATATTAGAAGCAAAAATTTAACAACTTTTTTCAATTAACCAGCCCGTGGATCCTTGATACTCATCTTATCTTTCTAATCTTTATTAATTCCATCACCCGTCAATGAATAGATCAGAAACTTAAATAGCAGAAGGGAGAAAAGGCAAAACTGCGAACTTTATTATTTATAAGCAACTCTTACAAGTACTGAGGGGGATCAGGGCGACTCTAATTGTTAAATCTTGACTGAAAGGGTTTGTATTTGTTTGTTGTTTTTAATAATCCTATCACTGACATTTTTTACTCCTCTTGTACTGTTTAATCAAGAACTGGCTGGAGTAGTATTTTCAAGGTTTAAAAAAAAAGCAATGTTCTCTGCTTGCCTTAGTTTTCAGAAGACTCGCAATTAGAAACCTTTTGAAATTAAGAAACAGGGCAGTGGGCCCTATTCTGAAGAACATAGTATTGTCACTCTTTCCTGAATGTTCTGAATCACAGGAATGGCTAGTCAAAGGGCTCCCACCTCAATATCTGGAAAATTATGGACAAAAGGAACTAGTAAAATAAAGGGGGTGGGGCTATTTAGTCTTTCCCATAGGTCAAATATTAGAATCCCTAAACAAACTTTCTCTTGGTGTTTTAAGTCAGTGCTTCTCAAACTTTCATGTGCATAGGAATCTCCCCGGGATCATGTTAAAATGCACGTTCTGACTATAAGTCTGGGTTGTGGCCAGAGAGTCTGCATTTCTAATAAGTTACCAGGTCATGATGCTAGTCCTCAGACAAGTCTTTGGGTAGCAGACTTCTATATCATTTTCATTTTAATGTTCCTCATATTTATAGTGACTGTACATTGCACTTTTCAGCATAACCTCAATTTATTAGCATTTTATTACTTTCAACAAAGCCAATTAGTTAACTAAATTGACTTGATTTATACACCTTTGGGATGTTGTTTACATAAAAGAGTTCCCTTATCAGAAATGATATATCAAACTAGTTATTATGACTTGGGGTTTAGAAAATACATGGTTTTATCTCAAGTGATGAAGCAAAGGTTTCCTCTCTTTTTGAGACTTCCTGTCTTATTCTAGTACCCCTTTTTGCATTCATGTAAAAACTTGACTAAACAAAGAACTTTTGTTTTCTACCAGTCCAAATGAGACATCCATGAAGGAAGAGCTGCGGGCTGGGGTTGGGCTGGGAGTTAGAACCAGGAAGAAGGAGAATTTGACTTAGGAAATTTCTTGATGGTCATAGAGATTTCTTTCTTTCTTATCAAAAAATAAATGGAAGAAAATCTCTTTTCTGGTTTCCAGGCTCCAAGCTCTAAATCTTGATCTCATCCATTAATGAGGTTATCCTGCACTTGGGAGAATTGAGTTGTTTTCTTGCTATGCCACTTACCAGCTATTTGACATTGGTCAAACTACTTTATTTCACCTTTTTGAACTTCTGTTTTCGTATTTTTTTTAAAATGGGAGAATGAGGTTAGGGAGGCATTTAAATGTCCTCTAGGCTCTTCTCCAACTTCAAAAAAGAAAGCATACATATATGGGCATCAAATTTGAGTTCTCAACAAATGCCCAAGGGTTGATATTCTCGTTATGGTATGATCAGTGTGATTTGATTATAATTTACCAACTAGTTTATAAGAAAATGTTATATGTAATCCAAAACAAGTCAATTCTTAGGTTGAAAACTTCTTTTAGATCTCGCTTAAGAACTCTTGACCCAAAAACTCATTTCAAAATGTGAATAAGCTTTTTTAGTGTGCTCTCTAAGGTCTTTTGTAAACTCTAAATCACTGAGATGGGAATATGAAATAAAATTGTCTTTACTGCCATATTAAAAAAAGAGGGCAAAATTTGCATGGGCATATAAGTCAGTGTGGTTTCTATTGAATCAATAAATCAATCAGTCAATCAACAAAATTATAGACAAGTTGCGGAAGCCCTGTGACAAAAGATAATAAAAGTCTTTGGAACATAAATTAAAGCCGAAGTACTAGAATCTTCCTTTAACCTTTGAATTTATAATTTTTATAAGTGACAATTATCAAAATTTTAGAAAAATTCAAATCCTGTGCAGGAATAGATAACATATTAACCATTGAAAAGGTGAAAATTTAACATTTATGAAATAACTCCAGAAGGCATTTTTGTGAAAGTTTATTTAAAGTATATATGTTGAAGATGATAAATATTGATCCAAAGCACTTCACTGAACCTCAAAAACACTTAAGTCCCTTAACTTTATATTATTCTTAAATACCACCACTTAGGTGGAAAAACTGCACAATTGTAATACTTTCCCCTTTCAGTCCCCACACCCAACTTTGAAGATATAGAAGGTGACTTCAGGTAGTGATAATGTAAAAATAATTGTGTGTGGATCCATCATTGTGACTTTCACTCAGCACCATGAAATGTGGATCTCTCTTTCATTATAATTCAAACTTATCTTTCCATGAAGTGATTAAAAGTTATTTTAAATATTTGAAATGCAAAAGAAAATCCAAGAAGTGAAACTTGTTTTATTCCATTGCTTTCTTCTAATAATGATACCTAGATGAATGGATGCCGAGTAATATGCAGTAAAGGAATTAAGCAGAATGTATGAGCTTCGGAATTGGTATTTTAATGGGGATATAGCTTTCAATCAACTAGTAGTATTCCCTATATTCTGTATTTCAAAAGGAATTTTCCAAATGAAACCACATGGATTGTGCTCACTGGACTATAACTGGATAATTTATCACTCTGTCTTTGATATCTATTACTCAGTTGCTAGGTAAGAAAGAAAATATTCTATGCTAAAATATATAGATAGCAGGGCATAGTGGTGGATGCATGTAATTCCATAATCTTGGGAGGCTGAGGCAGGAGAATCTTAAGTTCAAGGTCAGCCTAAACATTAGCAACACACTGTCTCAAACACACACACACACATACACACACAAAGCAATAACAACAACAAAAATGAAAAGAAAGGGCATGTTTGTCTTGGGTAAAATCTCTTTTACACTACCTGAAGGGGAAAAAATGGATTCTACAAACAAATGTTTCCAGTCACTTGGTTTTCTATAATCTGTCTGTGCAGCAATCTTTTTCATACAATGTCACACACTTAATCTTAGTAATAAAACAACATTACTAGATAGAAGGAATACATAAAGAGAATTTAATTATTTTTTACTGTCCATGAATTAATAATAGAAGCTTTATTTTTCACATTGCATTTCTAATGAGTAAAGACTGACAACTCTTTCTGAACACAAATCCCAGTAACTCAGAATCACAAGGAGACTCAGAAAAGATTTAAACATCTGTACTCGAGAACTGCTCTTTCAAAAAGACAGTTGCTTTTGAAGAAATTCAAGATTGTATATGTGCATAGGCTTAAAATGCTTAAAGGTTACAGCTTTTATGTTTGAGGAGTATATTAAATTCTAACTTTTTTGTTCTGCTATGCATCACAATTTTTTTCTTGCTGTACTGAGCAGTCTATTACCCAGAGTTCTGTGGGTAAATACTCTAGTAACCAAAATTTATCTAATCCACCTCCTTCTCACCTATTATGTTAAAAATGTTATAGTAAAATATTTAATAATACCCTAAAATGAAAATGAGGCTTAGCAAATTATTCTGAATTATTTTCTCAAATATAAAAATTAATTAACTCATAGATTATCTGCCACACTTGGAAAATCTCTCAGTTGACCAAGCTATTTGAGAAACCAGAATACAATCATGCTAACAAAATTTACCCTAAACACAGCTGATAGGTAAAACAGAGGGGAAAAAATTCACATAATTTTGTAAAAGATATCAAAAGTCAAATGGGAACATATTAATATAAATGTTAGTGAATATCTGAAGCTTTCACAGAGTATTTATTGATTTAGATAATTATAAATCACTGGATTCCTTAAGTGAAATTAGAATTAAAATCTAAAATCTAGAGATAGATGAAATCTGAAAAATGAGTTCAATCCTCTCCTTTTACAGATGAGAAAACCATAACCCTGAGGTTAAAATGACTAATCTGGGACTAATATCGAACTCAGATTTCCTTTTTGATGTATTTTCCATACAGAACATTAATTCAATAAAAAATTAATACAAGTATTGGTTAAAGGTTGGCGGGAGCACATGTGGGGTGGGCAGGGATGGAGGCACCTTCTTGGTAGGTGTCAAGCACTGTTCTAGACACTTTTATGTGTTTACTGCATTATGTACTGTGCTTAATTTAGAGATAAATGAACCAAAGCTCAGGGAGGTCATGATGACCCCAAGGTCTATCTATGCAGTTTCACTGTATTCCAGGCAGGCACAGTCTGCTCCTATTTCTCTGACCATTGGTTGACTTTTAACCAGTTTATTTGCTCACACAACTATTCAACAAATGTATATAGACCTCTCCTTTGTAAGAAACTCCATTCTGGGGGTTGGGTGTGCAGTAGTGAACAAATAGGCTTGACCCTTGCCCTCAGGGAGCCAGTGGGTACAGGAGCCAGCTCCACTGTTTCCTACCAGGATAGTGTCCCTCGTTCATCTTTGGGGGTGGGTAGCCCCACTTCAAGCCACTTTTTGGAAAAGTAATTAATTACCAAATCCTCAAGAAAATCACTTAAAAGCTTAATCCCAGCCTTTCATATTATATTTTTTCTCTGGCAGGTTATTAATGTAAATGGTTTCAGTAGCAATTGGCAAACATACTTTATACAGTGATTTTCCACACTATGGAAACACCAAATTTCAGAGTTACTTCAGCATTAAAGATGTTCTTAAAATTTTACATTTTTATGGGATCCATTACTTCAAATACCCTAAAATTTAAGCATAATATGTTTTTTAAATTGAATTGATTTTAGACTGTTCAACAGAGATCAATTAGGAAAATTATAATTGTAAAGCCTTAACCATAGAAATACATCAAATTGCCGGTATAATCCTTGAAACAACAATGCTGAAAATGTTAACCATTCTTTCCCATATGCAGCAATACATTCTGTGATTAAGAGAGCTCTCAAAAGAATGAATAGGCTTGCTTGGATGTATGATTTTTTACAACATTTTATGAATATTCACTGCAAACTCATATACATAACTGGGTTTTGTGTTTGAAAACAGTGCTAATCATTCTATCACCAACCAGGCATGTATGTGTGCAGCTCAGATAAGAATGATGCATGTCAGAGAGGCCTGTCTACACTGCCTAGATGAGATTGGCCCTTGATTTGCAGCCACAGCTGCTAACGGCAAAGCATACTGCTATTTTCAACCACTCCACTTAGATTCACATTCTTCTCCGCTCTAGTGCTTTAAAAAGCACCAGGATGCTTGCCTGTCTCCACTGTGTCCTGGCAGGCCATCATTCTACAGACTGATTTTAATTCGAGCTTAGGCATGTCATCACAAGTTTGTGGGAGAGTCATCTAAAAACTTCAGAAACGTGATGACTGTGTTCTTGAAGCACACATGCAGGATGTCATGCAAAAGACCATAGATCACTTTGAAGAGTTAACATTAAGTCCTGGAGTGATGATAAATCCCAAGAAGATGTGCACCTCCACATAACAAAGATTCTCCACAGCATTGCAGGGATGAAAAGTACCACCCATCAACACTCTGTCCCATGACATATGGACAAGGAAGCACAATGTTACCTTAATTCACAAATCCCCTGGAAAAATTGTGCTGTGTGTTAAGTTAGCTTGCGTGGAAGAAATTTCCTGACTCTTTAGTGCTTTAACTACAGCTAAGACAGCTTAAGAATTTTCCTGTAAAATCTCCCCTAATCTACCAAGAAGGGTCAATCCTTCCCTTGTACCTTTGCCAACCCCTAGGCATATTCCTATGATGGCATTAGTTTGCATTCTCCTTACCTACTATACTAAACTCTTATCTCTTTGAAGACAGGCTCTATTTCTTTGAATTCCTAGTACATTTCACAGTGCCAGGCATAAACCTTTCATTGAGTAAACACAGAAGGCTGGTGGACGGACGGATGGATGGAAAAAGAAACTACTTATACTCACACTCAGGTTGTTTGTGGTTGACTGGGCCTAGGGCTAGAACCAAGTCATCCACTGTTACCATTGTTGAATCAATCTCGAAAGAAAAATGGAGGAAAGTAATGTTGAGTGATAGTTATGTGATGTCTGTGCCACTCGATGGAAGTACTACTGAAAGAAGAACATCCTCCATTTTAATAGAGGTTCCTGAGGATCAACTCCCCTTCTAGTATGGAGACAAAAAAGGAGGTTAATACTTTGTAGAGATCCAGTGTGGTGGGCAGGTAGGTATGCTATAAAAAAGAATCTTTTAAATTTGACACATTTATGAATCAACTAGAACCTTGTCAGTTACTAATGAGCTGAGTGGTTTTGAACAAATTGTTTGGTCTCAGTGAACATCTAACTTTTTTTTTCACCTATAAATTAAAAGTCATAATATCATAGCTTGCCACATTGTTGTAAGAGCACTAAATAGCCTATTTAGAGCACTTGGTACAGAGCAACATTCAAAAATACTTTTATTTACAGTCATCATGCTTATGCATCATATTATTTTTAGTAATATAATGCCATTTTATTTCATTAAATTTTATGTTAATATTACTAGACAGTATTTTGGTTAATTTGCATACCTATAGAAAATGAAATCTGTTTCTGTTTAAGTGAAGTAAGTATTCTGTACCTACCATTGAACAAAATGTTGTATGAAAATGGAAAATGTCAAATAAAATGGAGTGACCACAAAAGAAAGGTTTATACCTGGAAGACTGAGACATACAGCCTCCAGATAAGAAAGAAAGATAGGTAGGAGAAATAGGCACTTAATGGATATATGCTGGTGTTCACTGAATGTCTACGTCCTTCCAAAATTCTTATGTTGGAATCCTAACTCTTAGTGTGATGATTCTAACAGATGGAGCATTTGAGACACAGTTAAGTTATGAGAATGGCCCATAATGGAATCAGTGCCATTGTGTGAAAAAGAACCCAGAAAATTCTCTCACTTTCTAACATGGGAGAATACAAAGAAAAGTTGGCTGTCTGCAATATGGAGAGTCCTAATCAGAACATGACTGTCATGGTTTGAATATGTGGTATGTCCTGCAAGAGTTTGAAGGTTTATAGCAGTGTTAAGAGGTTGTGGAACCTTTAAGAGATGGGATCTAGGGACAGATAAGTAGATCACTGGGTGTGCTGTCCTCAGAACCAATTTGCGTAGTACCTGTGATACCCTAGTTAGCTCTTGTGGAAGTAGATTATTAAAAAAGAGCAAGGCTGGCCCATTCCAGACCTCTGGCTTCCTCAGATCTTCCATTCTTAATCCTCTGCCTCACTATGTAAACTCTTCTGTAAATGTGCTACTGCCATTTTGATACCATCTTTCATGAGACCCTCAACATAGCCAAGCAGAATCCTGTGCCATATTTTTCAACCTTTGGAATTATGAACTACATAGACCTCTTTTCTTTACAAATTATTCAGTCCCAGGTATTTTGGTACATCAGTGGAAAAGAAACTAATGTACTAACCATGCTCATATTTATTCTTAGACTTGCAGCCTTCAACACTTAGAAAAATAAATTTTTGTTTTTTAATAGCCACCCAATCTGTATTTTGTTATTGCATCCCAAATTGACTAAGACACCTGCATACAAACACACTTAAGAAGTTCGTGGTAGCTGTAGGTTTAAAGTCTAATACTAAGGTGGTCCACTGATTTTAACCAACAATTATAGAAGGTCAAAGGGGATCTCAACTCTCTAAGTTGGTTACTACCTCATGAGTCCTAGCACTAGGTTCTTAAGATGTTATTCCTTTCTTCAAAACAAGTACAGTTGGTTATGAAAGCAAACAAGTGACCTAAGAGAAGTGTGCCTCATTCATCTCTATCGCGTTCCCTCTGCACGCAGAGAGAGACACGACAAACGTCTGAAGCTTTGGAAGTTTATTGTGCACAGTCCCTCTCCTACACTTCTCTTACTCCTAGCTTCCCGCACTCCCAGCTTCCCTTCTCCCAGCTTCTTCCAGCTTCCGCGCTCTCCCAGCTTCCAGCCTCCACCTCCGCCGCTTCTTCCGCTTCTCCCTCTTCTTCAGCCTCCCTACTCTCCCACCCACCAGGCTTATATACACTTCAACCAATCAGGGGAGAGTACACGAGGTAAACGCGGACAGCTGCAAGCCTAGGATAGGTACACGAGGGGGGCATGCTCTAATCACATCGTTAACTAGCCAATCATTGGAATTCGCTGGTTGTTTACTGTATAGCTGGCCGCTTTTGGCTCAGCATCAGGCGCCATCTTGACCATGTCCAAAGGCTGGAGGTCCCGGAAACCCCGACACATCTCTCTGGATGTCGCTCAGCAATTCGCAGGTCATTACAGCTATCAGGGTCCCATGTCTCAAACTCAAATATTTGACTCTGACTGTCTCCTGTCTTCCTGCCTGTGCTTCAGATGACTCATACTAGAAAATGACAGATACAACAGAGAACACTGACAGTCCAAGTTCCAGCATGCCCCTTCCTTCCTGAAGTGGCCTATTTTCCACAATCAACTTATCATCCCCATGTTCCAAACAGTTGTCATAATTTTTCCAGAACTCTAATCTCAGTCAAGTACTAGAAGATTTCATGACTTAAATTATTTAAAGTAAGTACTGGATGACAGACCCCCAGGATTTGGACTTGTAGGATTTAGACAGTTTCTTTCATCTGCATGAGTATTTCCCAATGAAGATGTATGCACTTGGATCTTCCCTTACCTGACCTTTTCCTGGTCTATAATAGAGGACAGCCTTGCTTCCTCTTTTCAGACCTACATTAAGATGAGTTTAAAAACAAGTTAACTTGTTGGATGCCAAAGAGAAACAATTACAGGAGAATAATATCTAAAGAAGATAAGATTTTGGCTCTTCAGGAAATTATCTTTGAAAAGCGATCATGTAAAACTCAACTTTTAATTAATTAAGTCATTTTTAAGTGAGAACCATTAAACTGAGCGATGAAATTACTTGTTTTAAGCCATTTTTCTGACCAGAACAATGATAGAACATATAGCATGCATTTTGATAAGAGTTGATTAAGATGGATTGTACTGCCCTCCCCCAAGAAGTTTTGAACTGAATTCTGGGAGTAACAAGATTGGCTTAGAAGAAATTGTAGAAAGAAATGGAAACTCATTCATATGAAAGAACTACAGCTGTAAGTCCAAAGAGTGGCCTGGAGATTTCCAGTAATTCGTGGGAGAAAACAAGCAAGGACAGAAATCTTAAAACTTACGGGATAGGGCATAGCGTTGAAATAAAAGAATGGAAGAGTAAATCTTCCTGAACAGAACTGTCCTAAAATCCACAAGCTAAGGGGAAGCACATTCGACAATATTTGAAGTAAAAAGAACAGACTATAAACGCAAATACTGTATCTGTGAGATCCTATTGCAACTTTCTGTAGAGGACAAGGACCCCGAAGTTGTTTCTATGCATATTTCAGACTGAGTAGAGGATGGAGAGAGACGTCTACAGCAATCCATATAACTGCTGAAAGTCTCACATCTAAGGACAGCAACAGGAAAATTCTTGGGTTTACAACTTTCAAGCTAAAGCTTTAAACAAGGAATAAACCACATCTTCACTTATTCATTGACTCATTCATTGATAACCTACATGTTCCAGCAACTGTGAATGTAAAAATGAACATGAAAAATCCTCTGAAATTTAAATTATCATGACAAAACATTGTGGCCAGTATATGAATAGAGGCATGCAATGAATGGATCTCAGAGGTCTGCAAGGTGGAGTCTATGAAGGAGGTCACAGGAATGACTTCACAGAAAAAGGGTCAGTGAGATCAGGACCTGGAAAATGACTCAGTGGGAATGGAGTAAAGGAAGAGTTGATGCTGGAGGAGGAATATCTCTAGGAAACAGAAGTTTGATGTGACTGGACCCTCTTAAGATGGAGCCTGGGGAGAGATGTGGCTGAAGGGATGAACATGTTGAGTTTGGGAAAGCCAATTGTGTGCTTTAAGAAAAATGTAACAATCAGATTTGAATTTTATGAGGATCATACACTAGTGTGGAAAACATATTTAAGGACAGCAGGAATCAGGGTAATAAATCCCTTTAACTTCATTTTCTTTTTGGCAAGTTTATAACATTGCTAGATTAAAGAAGTGTAATACACAAAATGTTTTTACATTTCATCTTGGCACTTGATGAGATCTCTTGTCAACAGGTTCTAGAAATAAGTACTGGGTGATAGTACAATTAAGTAGATTAATCAATAGGCTTCAACTTACCTTTCCAGTCTTTTCTTTCCTTGCTCCCTGCACCTCCCTGTGCTTCATTCATTAAATTCCTGGTTGATCCCTGTACACACCCTGCATGTTCCAACCTCATGGCCTTTGTTCGTAATGTTCTCTCCACCTGGAGTGACATCCTTTCATCTCCTAACAATTCAAATCCTGTCCATTGTTCAGTGGGCCACCACCCTCAGACAATTTTATACTTGTCTTAAGGTCCTTTCCTGACTTTATCTTGCATTACAGTCATTTGAGTAATTATCTAATACTTCCTACCACAATTTAATGTACCTAAAGGTAGAGATTTTTTTCATGATCCTCAGTATATTGAAAATGATACTGATAATCATACCACCTTTGATGTCTACAGTTCTTTTTACCAGACACTGCAGAAAGCCCTTGCTCCCCTCCTTGGCTTATGCGCTTCCTAGTGTCAATTCACTGTATTAGTTAAAAGTAAAAACATATCAGTCATCCAGACCCAGGCTAGCTCCTGACTATAATGCTGTCTGCACCACCTGGGGCAAGTTATTAAACATCTCTGAACATAAATTTTCTAATCTGTAAACTTCTAGGACTCTTTTGATGATTGAAGGGGAGTATTGTTTAAAAAGTATTTAGCAAAGTGCTTAACACATAGCATTCAGATCACTGGTAAACGCATTACACAGATACTAGGGAGACACAAGTATACATGAGGACACCCTCAGGGAGCTCACAATTGAGTGGAGACCAAACCCCTCTTAATGCTACTTAATTTTGATAAATACTAAGTTCAGAAAAATGTGAAAATGGCAAACAAATACCATAAACATTTCACTTTCACATTGACATTATAGAAAACACTATACGAAGTTTAAATAATATTTCTATCTGGCATGCTTAGATTACTGCTATGTAGCACATTCATACTCTACTCAAAACATGTAAAAAAGAAATTTGTGGTGCTGAGGATCAAACCCAGGGGCTTGCACATGCTCAGTGAAAATATTTTACACATACAAGTTTTTTTTTTTAACCTTGGAGAAATATATGAAGAAACACAAGAAAGATGTTGAGAATTTTTAAAAAGTTTTTGGATATAATTTTTAACTATTCTTTATCAGCAGTTTACATCCTTCCATTCAGATAAGATGAAGAATTAGGGAAGATCTATAGAATCTTGCAGATTTGAGATGACCCCTAACCTCCATCCAGTCCAGAGAAGGAAGAAAAGGCCAGGACCTTGAGATTTCATCTTTGTTAGGCTCCAATGTGATTTGCCCTGTGGGTCCTCTCCATCCTTTTCCATTCTGATCTCTTCCTTGAGACGCTGACCTGTAGGAGCCATATGCAACAAGCTCTCTTTGTTCTAGATTTTCAGTTGGGCTCCACTAGGAGACAAAAATTTGTAGAGTTGAAATTGGGATATTTATTCCCTCAACTTCCGCTTCACTGAGTTGTCATTTGGCTAAGTTCCTCAGTGAAAGTGTACCTGGAGCCTTTTCCTACATCTGCATCGATAGCTACTCCATGTTCTGTGCCCTTTTAAACATGAGGGTAGCCAAACCAGCCCCCTTAGTGTTTCATTGTTCTTTTTTCACTTTTTTACCCTTGTGATGGTTTGAATGGATTCCCCAAATTCATGTGTTGGACATTGAATCCCAAATACAGTTTTGGGAGAACCTTACAAGATAAGTAAATCATGATGTCTCTGCTCTCACAAATGGATTGATGTTGTTATCACAAGAGTGAATTTTTTGTTAAGAGTGGATTCCTGATAAAAGGAGGAGTTTGGCACCCTCTCTTGCTTTCTCTCTCATGCTCTCTTGCCACAAAATACCTTGTCATGTTATTGTGCAGCAAGAAGGCCATTGCCAGATGTAGCTGATCTTCGACTTCCCAGCCTCCAGAACCATGAGCCCAATAAATTTCTATTGTTTATAAATACCCAGTCTATGGTATTCTGTAGTAGCAGCACAAAATCAATGACACTTTGGTCAAATCCACGCTTTGGTCAATTACCTTGTCTTTAAACTGCTCTCAATAACCCAGTCTGAGTGTGTCACCTGGCACAATGCTGGGATCCTGCTGACACTCTGGTCTTAGGCTCAGTATTTTCTTCCCTGGCGCTGCTAAATTGGATAGAAAGGAAGGATTGGGATTGCTTTCACAGGAATGGTTTTTACTCTTTTTTCCAAAAATTCTATTCTCTTGGAAATATTTTGATAGTTAAGAATTGACTGCAATCTCAGTCTGTTTTGTGATGATATTGCAATTTTTTTTCTTTATAAAAGAGTTCAGAAAATATTGGTATTTTTCCTAGGAGGATTGCTAATAGAACTACATCCTTCTCCCAGCTCTTGTCCCTCGTCTGATGAAATGAAAATGAAAATAGGTTATTCTTTGTAATATTGGAGTTACAAAACAGCAAGCTCAATTCACAAATAAAATCTATCATAAGAATAAACTAGGAGTCCATGCGTGTAGTATTTCAGCTATAGCATAGCATGAAGAATGTCAGGCTAACTGTCCCAATGGGGACAATTTTTTTTTTCTTTTTGTTTTGTTTTTAACTTGTCCTACAATAGTTTTCCTTTTGTGAAAGTAATTAAAAAATATAGGTGAGGTTGGAGAGAGGGAGAAGAATAGGTGGAAAGTTAAGATGTCATGCCAAATACTGAAGAAAAGACTTTTTGAACCTAGTGTATTGTAGAAATTGTTCAAGAACAGTTCAACCATATAAAAATAACCCTGTAATACTGCCAAAGTCAACATACCCATAGTAATTGACTGAAAAAGAGCTGGTCTTATAGGATACCATCGCTCAAGGCCTGTTAGAGTTTATAGCCCCAGTTGTTACATTAGGAGAAAATTTTTGAAACCTGAGACTTTAATTGTACAGAAACTATCATGTCAAACTCATTCATTTTCCTGGTGGATAAGGCTTAAGAGAGACACCACAAAAGTCTAAAGTAGTTATCCATTCTAACACAACAAATTTTCATTATTTGATTAGCAGTTATGGCTATCTGATATCTTTTTATTTACATATTTATTTGGTTTGGCTTTATTTCCCTAATAGAATTTAAGCTCCATAAGAACAGATATCATGCTTTGTATTCACTGCTAGTTGAATAAATATTGACTCATAAATAATTTTCAGAGACTTGCCTATTAAGCATCAAATCTATATACCTCAAAATTGAACAAAAATCATGATATCCATGCTAGAGTAAGAATAAAGACTATGCAGAAGAGGAAGTTTATTGTTATCCCATTATGCAAAAGAATAAAATAATTTTAAAAGAAAATCCTTTTATGTGTTATGCATTTTATTTTGCAAAAGACATATATGTGTGTGTGTATATATATAATATACAAATTTTAAATTTGCAAATCTGAAAAAAAAATAACCAAGTCATAATCAATTTTTTTCTTCCAGGGAATCAGACCTCTGTATTATTTGATTTTGTTGCAATGCGTTACTCGAATAACTTTTAAAAGAAAAAATAAATAAATTCATGAGATAAAATCTTGCACCATTTTGACTTTGGGTACAACTATTAAACTAATTTAGCATGTGAATTTACAATGAATGGTAATATAATTTTCTCTCTCATTAATCTGTTTCTGTTTCCAGAGTAATTGAATCCCTCTCAGAGTGAAGCTACTAGCCCCAATCCACTCCAACAATATAATTTGCAACCAACTTTCTTCTATTCATGACCATACACCCAAAGATTTTTCTGCCTAACAGTATTTCTAGACTATGCCCGCATTCAATTTGTAGCAGATAGTAAAGGGGAAAAGGAAAAATCCAGAGGGAGAAGACAGGATTAAAAAGAACTAGCAATTTAGGGTAAGGTAGACTGGGGAAAAAGCAGAAGATCCTTAAAATGTTCTCTTTCATTTCCTATCTTCCCCCAAACAGAGCATTTAAACGTCTTTTTGTACAGAGATTCAAGCAATATTTGTTAGAGCCAGAAATACTGGAGTAACAAGTATTCCCAAGTCTGAGTTGGCATTTTGCCTACTAGTTCATGAACTCTCCCATTGGGTACATCCTGAAACCTTCTTGGAGATTGCAGGTCATAAATGTGCATGATTAATTGCCTATGTTGAAACCCAAAAATGTCTCCAGAACATTCAGACTGGAGGGTGAAGCAAGATCCTGGCGGGCATCAGGAGAAATCTCTTCTAGGGAGACTGACAGTGAAGGCTGAGGGAAGATTGGACTGACTGGGATAACCTAATAAACATTTTTAGTAGGTGGATAACAAAAGGGTCAGACTAGACAATAGGAATTTCTTATGGGTTGTGAAATACACCTAATAGATTACAAAGGACAGAGGGTATGGGACAGTGACTTAGGTAAAACAGAATAACATGTAAAGCAATTAAGAGAGGTTGGTCTCTAAACAGAATTAACCGGTTGAGCTAGGAATGTAGCAGCAGAGTATGGTGTCTTTCCCATGTATGGATACCTGTAAGTATTTACCACTTATGGGTAAGAGCCAATCATTTTATCATTTTCCAGTTCTAGTTTACAAACTACATTACCTACCTTGAGAGTGTAACTGTGTGCATACAGACACCTGCACTAGACATATTTCAAAAGGCCTGTCCAGACTCAGGCAAAGGAGAACCCAGTATTGACCTCAAGGCCATAAACTTTTAAATATCTCACTGCTGGCAGATCTAATATCAAAGATCATGGTTTAAGGTTTCTGTGAATACCCAAGTTTTTCCTTAACAAATAAATTATATAATCTATATATATATATCTATGATCTATCTTATCTACCAATGACAGATATATCTTTTTGTACAGCCATAGCTAGAAATGTCTGTGACTAATATGAACTGTGTCACAAATCCCAGGACAAAGACAGTTACTTAATTGCTTTCCTCACTTTCAAGTAATTGCTTCAGGACCCATAACTGGAAGTCTAGTATTTTTCTCTTGAAGTTCCCTGCCTTCTCCTACCCAACAACTCCCTATCCCTATAGGCTTATCCAATCCAAACTGGGGGACTTCTGTCAACCAACAAGTGCAGAGAGAAATGGAGGCAGATCCGTGCTCTGCTGTGCGACTGTTTCTCCACGATTAGCTCTACACAGTGGGAGGAGTGATTGCTGACCCAGGGTGCTGCAGCCATGGACTTTTAAGGTAGTCCATGCTTAGAGCTCAACAGTTGTTATTATACCCAGAGGGCAAGTTTCTAAACTGCAAGCTGGTACTAAGGGGCAGGTCCAAGTCCTGGTATGTACTGACTCCTGGACCCTGAATCCCATGCCTTTAACTCCTAGGTGACCTACCCAAAGATGGAGTAATTGATGCCCAGGGGAAATTTAATCAAGGTGATAGATTCTTTTAGGAAGTATCCCAAGTTATTCCAAATTCCTTATCTCTACCTTTCTAAGTCAGGTTACTCTCTTGGACTCCAAGAAAAATTTTCATCCACATCCAAATTATGAAGTCTTTGGATTTTCTCTCTCTAAAAAAAGGAAAACACACATTTCATTTCTGATTGGTCACTGCTGGGTAGAGTACCCCTGTACATGTATAATTTCTGCTTGCAAAATTATAAAGAGTATGACAAGGTACAAACCATTAGCTTTTGATGTCTTAAAACCTTAGAACTTTGTGGTTCTCTGTGAAGAACTTAGTACTCATAAGGATTCTTTTTATGTAAATGACAGAAATCTAATCACATCTACCAAAAGCAAAAAAAGTAATGTCCTGGTTTGTCTACCTGAGAATTCCAAGTAGGCCTTAGGTTTGCTGTCAGGCCTTTTCCTCTGTCTCTCCGAGCTGCCTGACTGGATTTTCCCTCAAGAATTGACCTAAGGTTTTCACCAGGTTCACTGGCAGGAGAGGTTGTCAAAACTCATACCCTATAGTGTCTGATTCCAAAGATGGATCAGTTTACTACCAGTTCCCATGCGCCAAGTGCTCTGATGGTCTCTGTTGTGTAACATATGCACTCTGTAAGTCATTTGAATTGGGGATTGTGGTTCCATGATTAGCCCAGACAGATTATGTTCCCTTCAGATGTAGCTAAGTCATGATTAGCAGTCTCACCAGTACCACATGGAAAGAGGAGAAGTATTTTCTTATTGTCAAGAGAAAAGTTGTGTTTAAAAACAGACCAGAAAGAGGGTATTGCCTTAAGTCTCACAAAGCTGTTCATGACTGAGTTTATACGGTTCCACTAAGAGCCATATCCATCCAGTTTTATATGGTCTTATCAGGCATACAGATGAGCACAAAGACTGGTGACAAATCTTTGTCCTCATGTCCACAGGTTTGAAATGGGCCCATGGAGCTTACCTGTAGACTAGTTCATTAAAATGTGCAGTCAGAGATGTAAATTGGAATGTCAGGAATAGCTTTATTGGCTTCTGTGCCAGAGCATAGGATCTGAGAAGCCATTTGTTCTGCAATCTTCTGGAAGAACAGGAGCCATGTAATATGATCTTTTGCTGGAGTATTACTGGAAAGAGGACCGGATTATTTGCTCTGATTCCATTCGTCGCTAATATGTAGTTGTGACCCAGGGCAATTTATTTAACTTCTTTGGAACTTGGTTTTCTAATGTGGTAAGTGAGATGGTTCTGCCAGTTATCTCCAACATCTTTGATCTTTCAGTCTGAATTTCCAAGGTTTAGCTTTTTTTCATTGGTTTTCATCTGAAACATGGGCTAGACAAGATAGATTTGAGACCATGGTTAAGCGTCAGGAAAACACCCATTGTACTAGACAATTTGGAAAGAATATCTAAAAGATAATTAAGGACAGATGTTACCTTTTATCTGAATTTTCCTAAAAGAGCATCGACTCCGATTTCTGTTCTTTGTTTCTCAATGTAAAAAGGCAAAAAACCAAAAAAACAAAAACCAAAAAAAAAAAACCCTTGTTTATTTCAAGGAATAAAAAGGACTATATAAAAAGGATTAGAAAAAGAGACTTATGAGTTTTAACAGGAAAAGACAATGAGTGCATCTTGTTTTGATCTTAGTGCTATCAAAATAATTGTAAAATACACATTCTGTGTAATTGGGGGAATTTGAGTATGAGGATATATTAAGGAATTTTATTAGATGTGGTAACAATAATATTGCCATTACTGCTTATTGTAGGAAGAAATGGGAAATTTTTCTTATTTTCCAGAGATATATATTTAAGTATTTAGGGCTGTATGTCATAATATCTATAATTTGCTGTCAAATAATTGAGATTATATATATATATATAATATATAATGTATTCACACATGCACACACACAGGTATATTTTTCAAGTATGGCAAATGTTAGCCATGACAAATCTTTGTGAAGTTTCTACAGCTCTTCCTTACGCTATTCTTCCAGCTTTTCTGTAAGCTAAAGGTTTTAAAAAATTATTAGAGATAATTAATTATCCTTTGAAGTTTCAAGCTGAACCTATCTTATACTTTTATTTCAAATAAGGTTCTAACTTTTAGTTTTCCCAGGTGACATAGCACTTAAATGTCTTAAAGTCAGCTAAAATATGACACCTGGATTTTCAATTTTAGCAGTGCAAGTTATAAGGTGATAAAGTGGCAGCCTATTTCCTATAAAAAGTGACTTTAAATAGAATCCTTCATATTAATCATGCACACACGTGCACACACACTCACATGGATGCACACTCACATGGATGCTTGAATCCTTACAGTTCTTTTTTTTTTTTTTTTTGCTAATCATTTTGACGAGGTCTGGAGAGGTCTAATAACGTAGCAGCTATGCATTCAAATTCTGAAATCCTTTACCTGGATTAGGAGCCTTCTTTTCCTGCCACTCATCCCTGTGTGAACTTGAGCAAGTTACTTAACACCCTGTATTTCAGTTTCCCTAACTATAAAATGACAATGTTGTCACCTACATGATGGGACCTTTTGAGTTAGGAATAGCAGAGTTTCTGGCACTTAATGTAAATTATTGTTTACATATTTTGCTGTAGGAAAGCCATATGAGGTTCGAGTCAATGTTCAAGGAAAGAAACACTTTTTTGCACTTCAGTTAATAAAATTTGCTCAAGAGATGCATTATGCCCCAATGTGAAAAGAACTGCCACAGAATTTGAAACACAGGAAGGGCAGCATCGCACTATGGAGTCTCTTCCATTAGAATAAATTTCCCCCATCAAGTGGCTTAGCTAAGGTCTTCTGCAAATGCTAGAAAACTAGCATCTGTGAAAATAAATTTCTCAAGACTCTCTAAAAATAACTACATTTTTCCCAACAATCTCAGTCTGGAAATATATTTGATAGAGATTTCATTGTTCTTGGCAGGCACATTAAAATGGTGTGGTTGTTATTACAAAATATCCTGCAATCATTTATAACCAAGTAAGACTCCTTCATTAGCTTATGTACCTTTTATAAGTGCTTATTGAAAACCAAGGACTTGATCTCTCTGTACAATGTGTTTCCCATTATCTATGACCTTGTAAAATTAAATATTGCCCAAGCATATAAAAAAAAAAGGAATTCTTTTTCAATAGAGATACACAAATATCTTTATTCTTACTAGACCTTCTTATGAAAATTCAAGGCTGTTCAAATTTATCTAATAAAAACTTTAGAGAAACTGTCAAAGACTTGAGTTTCATTTTTGTTGTCAGACTTTATTTAATAATGGCTCCGCATTTTACCCAAAGTAAATTTTTTTCCTTCTTAGAAAGGTAAGTAGTAGATGACTTCTCTATTGAAATTCCCTGGGGCCCTGGAAGTCCTTTGCTAGGACAAACACAATTCTTTGCACATCACAAAGAGCCATTTAAAATAATTTGTATAAATGAAATTGTTGTTTTGCTAGAATTGAGTAAAGAAATCCTTTAGTGCCTTGGAGCAACTGCAAGAAGCTAACATCTAAATCAGTCCTTCAAATTCTTTTGTCAAGGAGAAACCAGGTAAGAGGGACTAAAGGACTCAGACTTGAGTCTGTTATTCCTCTGAATTCAACTTCATTTGGGGAAATTTGATCCTCTTGAGGAAATGTTGGTGTCCCATTCGAAATGAGGTCATCTCTATTCAGATCCTGACCCTCTCTTTGTAAATGAATTCTTCTGCAGTGTGACATGAACTAGAAGTAGTTCAGGCAGACAGGAGGGGGAAAAAAAAAAAATGGGTGGTAGGCTCCCTTTGGTCCTAAGGACTCAGCATCTAGCAGGGGTAGAGGTGACAACCTTTCCATAATGTGTCACATAGCTTTACTAAGGTCAAAATAGAGGTCCTGGTTCCATCTTCAGATTTGTCAGTATGAGCATTTTTTTTTTAAATAAACATTACCAGATTAAGTAAACATGCATACTGAAGCTTCTTGGTAAGTGAATGTTCTTTTGGTAATATAAATAATTAAGTCTTATTTACCATGTTCAAGTATCACTATTACTCTTTCCTATTTTTTAAGTTCTAATTTTTTACCGAAGTTTTAATACTACAAAAGGTACCCAAATCTCAAACTGCTTCTCCAACACTGCAGAGAGCAGAAGGACATTGGAAGTTATTGTTTTGAACTGCCACTATCTACAATATCTACATACTTTAAATTTTGCAAAATTAATTATAAATCACCAGCAGTAAATTTATATACCCAAAAAATATTATTATCAGATTGCAAATTTGTGTCCTTTTTTTTTTTTTTTTTTTTTTTACTTTCTCAAGGCTCATTTGTTCTTACTGAATGTTTTCCTAATTGTCTTTAACCATCTTCTTCAATTCTGACCCCAGTTAGCTACTGGACAAATTTGCCAACTTACTGAAAAGGTGAAACATCCCTGGGTCTGAGTTAGCATTTACAGTTATCTGTCCCTGTGAGGTCTCATCCTCTCAAACATTTGTTTAGGAGTCCAAGAGCCCTACAAAGAGTGTGACTCTCATTACTACACTCTCCAGTGGTGAAGCAGGCAAATTTGGACACGGCAGCTGTCTGTTCCTGAAGACAGCTGGAAATAACCATGTCTGATAGGATCAGCTATCAGAGGCAGGGCGGCACTGTTGTGTGTAAACAGCATGCTATCTCTGAGACTCCGAGACAGTGACATAAGCAGCAGCAGACTCAACCTGCCCTCAAAATAGCAAGAAAAACACTTTACATCCCATCTTGCCCAAGCAGAATCAGAATCATTCAGAGGCTTTTGGGAATAAAATACTATAATGCAACTTGGAGAATATGTTATGACCTTTTGTTTTGCAGGTTAAAAACAAAAACAAAAACCTGAGATAAAAAGATACAGAGATTGTGTTATTCATATTTGTTGTTTTTGCAGATGTGGATCTACAACTAAGCCCATCAGGAATTTGTATAAATCAGGTAGCATTCTATTGTGTTTTAGGTACTACATTAGTTCCCTTATGAACAGCAACCTCTGTACCTTGACGCAATTTCATAAGATTTAGTCTTAGATAGAAAGGTAAACATTTGGTTTTGGATCTACTTTCGACCCAAACATACCCTTAGGATGAATGACATCAACGATCATGTGGTTACTCTGTGCCAGCCTTTGTCTGGGACCAGTCATTGATGCTACAAAAACAAATAGCATTCAGAGTCTTGCAGACATTCACTGTGCACCGTGGAAAACAGATACATGAACAAATAATCAAGAGATGTTACAAGGGCCATATGGGAGATTTACGTAAAATGCAATATTAACATAGGAGAAGATGCCTCTTAGGAGTTGGGCAGAAGGTACAGAAAAACACACATTTAAGTTAGATCTCATTTGCATCCTGGAGAAAGCAGAGAGAAGGATGAAGAAAGGATGCAGAAAGAGTCTGTGTAGAGGAAAAATCACAGGCAAGAAGGAAAAAGGAAGAGTGTTTTATTTACTGTGAATTGACTTCTCACAGGAACCTTTCTCTCACTGAGTCTTCTAGTCTATTATCTGTACCTAAAATTTTTACAAAGCGTTATAAAACCTACTTTGGTGAAATATGCATGGATTTAATGTTTGCCTTTTGCTTCATTCTTACAGTAAACAGCATGCTATCTCTGAGACTCTGAGACAGTCTTATATATTCTGGTTTGCATTTGTGTTCTGTTTGATTAGGATTGTCACAAATAAGATTCTAGCACAGATAAGAGGCTTTCTGGGTTAGAGATGACCAAACAAGGAATAGTTAGCTGGTGGTAATTCTGAAAGTAGAAGGACTGTGGGAGATTGAAAAATCATTAGAATAATTCTGAGAAAAAAGTTTTTTGTTATGAACTCAGGTTAAAAATAAATGAAGAAATAAGATATTTGCAAAATGTACAGTTGGAAAGACTAAGGAAACATTTTTCAGATCTCAGATTTATCAGGAGTCAGTTACCCAAGTGATGACCATAAGACATAATTGTTTGCCTACAAACTGGGTTTTAAAAAAAAACCAAAAGGTTAAGCAGTTACTTCATTTATTGCTAGTGGGAGTAAAACTTGGTATGAATGTCTTGAAAGGTAATTTCTTCCTATGTATATATGTATATGTGTGTGTTTACTTACATATTTATAGTTACATAATATAAAAATAAATAAGTAAATAAATAAATAAGTAAATATATTATATAAATATATATTTTTACTTGTAGGTAATTTAAAGGTAACTGCCAAATGGTAAGCCCATAGGCCTTCATCTCATGAAGATAATATATATGTGATTACACTATAATACAAAGACTCTGTCATGTTCATGACAGAGATGTTTATTTAACCAAAGAAATAAAATGAACCTAAATATTTCATGTCAGGATATACAACAAATATATTATGAAAAGTCCTTATAATAGAATACCATGTAGCTATTAAAAATAATAAAAAATAATTTTTTTAGAATTCATAAAGATTAAAATAGTAAACATATAGAGCTTAGAACAGAGTCTTGTACCCAATAAATGCTCAATATTAACTTTTTCATTATTGTTATTATTATTATTAGCATATCTTAAGATGTAGGAAGATATTTCTTACATAAAGTGAAAAAGTTACAAAACTGTATGTAAATTATTATTGTACCAATTAAGTTTGTGTGTACTTGTATATAGGCTTAGGGAAAAATGGAAAGTGTATTAGTTTCTTAGTGCTGCTATGACAATACAACAAATTGGGTAGTTTAAATGACAAGAATTCATAGTCTCGCAGTTCTAGAGGTTGGAAGTCCAAGATTAAGATGTCAGCAGGGCTGTTTCCTCTTCAGGAATATGAGAGAAGGATCCTGGACCAAGTCTCTCTCCCTGTCTTGCAAGTGGCCATTTTCTCCCTATGTCTTTATATTATTTACCCTCTCTGGGCATCTCTTTGTACAAATTTCCTCTTTTTACAAGCATACCAGTCCTGTTAAATTAGGGCCCATCCTAGTAACCTTACTTTAACTTTATTGTCCCCATAAGATACCATCTCCCAATAACATCACATTCTGACGTACTAAATAGATTTCAACATTTGAATTTTAGGGGAACACAATTCAACCCCAATCAGTATGTACATTGGTACTTTTAGAATTATGGATGGAATTTATTTTATTTTTCTTATCTTTTATTATTGATAATGGACTATTACTACTAATGTTACTTTGGAAAGTTATTTTTTAACTCTGTGTCTCAAAAAGTGAGACATCTTTTTAAAAATTAAATGCTTTCAATTTCTCCTGTGTTTCTTTATTCATTGTTAATATATTCTCCAGTTTTCCCATTTCAGTTTAAGCTTAGGACTTAGAACATTTAATGTTCCCTATGCAAAATGTAAGTTATAGTATAGATAAGACATGTTTTATGCAAGAGATAGGTTTGCAAGTAATCAATAATTATTTTAGACATAAAATTGTATTTAAGTGCAATGGGGTGAATTTTACTTTTGAAAAATAAAGAATGAACTTGTAAAAGTGTAAAGTAATAAGTCATATATATTTTGAAACTCAACTGATTTAGATTTTCTTGAAGCCAAGTATTTGCCTTACTTGTAATTATAAAATTGCTGAAATTAGGATGTGCTTTACAAAGTTGAAAAGTTTGTATAAGAAAATCCTACAATTAAAACTTGATTCCACATCTATTGTTTGAAGGTGCCAGTCATTTGCCCTAAAGTTCCACAGCTCATTTATGGGTGGAGTGTATAGTATAATCAATTCATTTCCTTAGTTAATGTATATGATTCACCCATTATATTAGGTGGCTTATATAGCTAATGCTTTACCAACCATGATTATTGATCTGGTTTAATGAAATAAATCAGTCACAAAAAACTCAGATTATTTACTAATATTCTTGGTGATGCTTTAGAATTGCCCAAATAAATCATTGAGGGTTTAGTGACTAGTACTTTGAAAGGATGGAAAATTTATGCTCATTATGTTAAGTAATGTCTTATAGCAGCATGGAAATAACTTTAGTGATTGCTTGGAAAGAAAACTAGTGCAAAGAGAAAATTAATATATCTGATTTGTTTATTTATTCATCTAATTTAGGACTGAACAATTTTTTGACTCATACTAGATATCAAAATATGTCACTAAAATTTATCAGTGCTCAGAGCTAGGGGCTTCACCTATTTAAATAGTTGCATGCTTGGTTATCTCTGATAGTTAAATCAGATAAGATGTTTAATATACAAATCTCCATTGTACCTTGGAAGAGATTCTACCCATCTCTCTGTTTCTGTCAGTTGTGGCTTCTATGGGAAATTAAAAGTTAATTTTGTCTTCGTCTTTTGTCTTTTTCTTATCAGCAGTGCCTGGGAGGCATGGTAAAGTATGCTGAAAGTGACCTTCAGTTAACTCATATCATCTTGACACAAGTGAGCCAGGCTCTACACTTGTAATTTTCATTATTAGCTACAAGAAAAGTAGCTTCTCTCAGTAGGAACTACACATCATCCAAAAAAATAGGTATTTTATACATCTTGTGTGCAATTGTTTAAAGAAGAATGCAGGGATAGACAATCAACAGTGAGGGTAATGTGCATAGGAGACAAAATTATAGGCAAAATTGCCATCATGCAGAGGGTGAAGTGTTTTACCCAAGGTTACCAGCAGAACTTCTGTTTAAGGACACAGTCAAAATCATAACCCAGAAGTCCTGGCCCTGAGTGCACTGAGTCTTCTCCCACTCCATCCTGCCTGCGTCCATGGAAAAGTGAGCGAGCAGCCCTTCCCTCATGGGTTAGATAACTGGTTTAGACACTGGGTAGTCGCATGCCTGAATGGCATGTTGTTTCTTTACCTCTGCCCTATTCATATTTCTGTCCCTCTCAACTGAAGTCAGAAATCGAGACTTCTGGTTGTAAGGGCACAAAGTGGCTCCAGGTCAACTTTCCCCCTGTAAATTATTTTTACGAGCATACCAACCAAGGGCATATCTAAAACACATGATTCCTTTTGGCATCTAAGCCACCCTTCTCTCTGCCTGCTCCCTCCCCCAACCCCACCACCATTTTATGGATAAAAAAGCTTTTTCTGATCATTCTTCTCAGGTGGGATCCTTGAAACTTCTGTAATATTTAATGCTAATACCTCTACTAGCAAAGAAAAAAATAAGTAACCTGATAAAAGTAGGCATCTGGGAGTTCAGACTCCTGAAATCCACTCTCATTTCTTAGATATATGGAACATGTGGCTTCAGGCTATTCCTACATTACTTTTCACTCCTCAGTAAAAAGCTGATTTTATATAAATGCACTGGTTAGATGTTACTGCATTAAAAATGCTAAAAATACAAGTTTCTTGCAGCCATTGCTGGACAGACAGGTAGGGCAGCTAATGGCTTTGTTAAGCATTCCATCAAAGGTGCTTTGTAAAGATCTTAAGTGGGATTTACTGAGTAACCACTATGTGTTCAGTAAACAGTGCAGGACATCTGAATTCAGCAAAGGACGCAGAACTGCAGTCTGTGCCCTTGGGAGTCTTCTTTATAAACATGCCAGAGCAGAGATAGTGACCTCATGCTTCCCAGGGAACATCTTCACTGGGTTGTCCTGAAGTCACCTCAAACTCAACACATCCAAAATAGAACACAGTCCTCCTCATACTTTCATAGGGTCACATCATTTCCCTCTTCACTAGGACCAGAGTCTCATTTTTATGCCAATGACAAATTGATTCTGGGTCTGCACAGTCTCCTCTACCCATACCTTCCATTTCTCTCCCAGTGACACTAATTTTGTAGAGGATCGTCATCACCTTTTGCAATGGCTTCCCCCGTGGTCTCTGTAACTGCAGATTCTCCCTCACCAGTCACTCTGTGTTGTCAAAGGGATCACTCACTAAAGTGTCTGCTTAGGTTAACCACCTTCCCCAAACCTACAGTCATTCCTCCCAATCTACAGAATAAATTTTCAAATTGCCAGGCTTAGAGGCAAAACCCTTTCATAATTTGGGCCAAATGTGCCTTTTCAGGCTTGTCTAAGACTAGAACATTGCCATGAACTGATAGTTTGTGTCCCCCCAAAATTCACAAGTTGGAAACTAATGCCCAATGTGATAGTATTTAGAGATGGGATTTTGGGAAGTGATTAAGTCTGAGTTTACCACACTTATAAATGGAACTTGTGCCCTTATAAAAGAATCTCTCTTGTACTTTCTGTCATGTAAGGATGTAGCAAAAAGGCATGCCATCTTACAGAATGGCCTTCACTAGACACTAAATCTGCTTGTACCTTGATCTTGGACTTCTGAGTTTCCAGAACGGTGACTAATACATTTCTATTGTTCTTAAATTACCCATTCTAAGATATTTTATTATAACATCTTGAACTGACTAAGATAATCATTAATGAAATGATTTTGCTTCCTTCAAATATGCTCTATGGTTCTCAACCTCCAGTTCTCTTCTGCTATTTTCATAGTAGAGTTCCCATCCAATTAGAACAACCTTTAGAGAACCTAGCGAACTTTGGTGTTCTTCACAGAACCTTCCAAAAAGTACTGTACAGGTGTCAACATTTGGGATAACTTGGGTCAATCCACAAGGAATTCAAGATGGAATTCTATACGTAGAATCCCTTATTCACATACATAATCAAATCATATGAACTTGTACAGATTAGACAATAAGATATGAGGAAAAAGCTAGGTAGCAAAAAGTAAGACTACCTTACAATGTGACATATTCTGAGGACAGAATAAAACTATACATGTGACCTATGCGTTGGCTGAATTCCACAGAATCACATACAGAAAAATACACTATTCCCATTAAGGATGAGAGAGAGGTTAGAGATGTGGGAAATAGATGGAGATAGTGAATCAAAGATCACCAGTGGCAATCTTTGTTTTGCAATGAATGTAAGGGGAGGGGGCACTTTGAAATGATAGTTTCCTTTAGTACACAAAACTCAAAATGCTGTCTGGGAAGAGAAGACAGAGTAAACTAAATTTTCCAGTTTTCTTACCCTTCATGTTGTTTCTTCCAAATATCTTTATCAAAACACATTTTAAGGGAGGAGTGGGAAATGCCAGTTACACAAGAAGAGCTATCCTCTGCCCGACTGAAGAAATTGTTCAAACAGAATGCATTCTTTCATAAGCAATGCTTCCTAATGTAGCCAGGGTCAGTAAGGGCTTAGGTTATTAGTTATGTAATCTCTGGTTCCTCAAACTGCAGTTTTGATTTGAACACACAGTTTCAATTAGTTACTTCTGTTTTTCCCTTAAGGTATATTTCATTTTTAGAATCAAGAGAAGCTCAGATAATCATAGCAATTTAGAACTACTCCTGATTGCACAAATAACACATCTGACCCCTGAAAGGTAACTTTATCATAGATTTGAGCTGGGTGCCCTTTCCATGACACACCTGTAGGTTGAATTGTATTTCCCAAAAAGATATGTTGAAGTTCTAATTCCTGATATCTGTGAATGTGACCTTATTTTAAAATAGGACTTTTGCAAACATAATTATTATGTCAGTGGAGATGAGGTCATACTGGAGAAGAGTAGGCCCTTAATATAATATGACTGGTATCTTTGAAAGAAGGAATGAGACTCAGACACAGACACAGGAGGGAGAATACCATATGATAACAGAGGAAAGTCAAGCAACCCCAAGGACTAATGATAGAAGCTAGGAAGATGCAAGGAAGGATCTGCAGAGAGTCTCAGAGGGAGCCTGGCCCTCCTGACAACTTGACTTTGGACTTGAAGCCTCCAGAACTGTGTGAGAATAAATTGCCATTTTACATCACCCAGTTTTGTGGCACTTTCTTACAGCAATCCTAGAAAACAAATACACCATCTTACCTCTTTAGATTGCTCATTTTTATTGTTATCATATTCTCTTGGGAAATCTCAAAACAACATGACCGAGGCAGCAGCTGGTGGCAGATGCCCTTCCCACTTGGTCAGAGTGTCACAGCCCTGGCCATACATATAGGATCTGATGTTTATCTCCTTTGACTTTTGGATGGCCATTACATCCTCAATGTACATCAAATCTCATCCCTGCCAGTATGTTTAGTTAAGAGCACTTCAACTCTGACCTCTTAATATCTCTACAACCCACAAAATGCCTGCTAGGCCTACACCTGCAGGTCGCTGTGGGCATAAAAACATGAAAAGAATCTTAAAATCATAATACTACTGGCTAATAATTATTTAATACTAATTATGTGACCAGAAATATGTAGATGTTTTATATGTATTGTCCCATTCCATTCTCCAAAACCCTCAGAACTAGATGCTACTGTACTCTATGTCCATTTTACGGATAAAAGAAACTGAGGCATGAGAAGTTAAGTAAATTGCCCAGGATCATATTTTAAGAAATTGATGGAATTGGGGTTTTAGGCTGTATTCAAAGGATTCCAGAGTCCATGGATTCTCCTCCATAAGAAGGCAGGTAGCCATGAACATCCGTTAAGCTTAGAAACTCACCTTAATACCCCACCCCATTACTATCAGTCCCTTCCGAATTCAGCTTCAAGTTCTTTTAGCCTTATCTCTTGTCATCACCTTCCCTACCCCACCCTCATACTTTAGCCAGTCCTGTGATCTGCAGGTACTTTCATTCTTCTCTGTTTTTTAATACTCTGCTTTTTGAGCACAAAAGTCCATCCCTCATGCCCTCTGCACATTATAGACACCTGCATGTTCCACACTTCAGAGGAGCCAGCATCTTCTCTGAGTCCCAAAGTCCCCAAAATGCAGTTGCTTCCTTTGCATGGCACCTTACTGAAGCTTAGAGTACCCAGTCACAGAAAGGACTGTAGTGAGGCAAGTGAGTTGCCCAAGGCATGCTGGTTATGGATACTCACTCTTATGGTCACAGGCCAGACTAATTCAGGAAGATAGTAATTTTGTATTTGTTCTCTAATAATACAATCTTTGGGAGTCAATTCTGCTGGTTGTGGTGGATGAAATGAAGAAGAGAGAGAAGAAGGTGATTGTTCATTCCATCAGGGAGGACAATGAAGTTGGGTGAGGGCTGTGACAGGCAGGCCGTACTGCTTGGCAGAGCCCCCTCGAGGATGCGAAACTGCAAGAAGGGAATAGCTACTTATACATCTAAGAAATTGACCTTGGACACAGGATCCCAGATCACCAAAGATCCAATGGCCCTTGTGTACTCATGGGAGTAGTGGAGATTCCACATCTGAAATTATCAGTCAGGCTTGGACAATGAGCATCCAGGAATAGCCAGTGTACCCCCAAATTGAGGGGGGACTCCTCAGATGCTCTGGGAAAAAACACAGGACCTTTGCATGACAGAGGTACAAAGCAACTAGTGACTCTCAATAATGACTGCAACTGAATTACCCGATACCCAGCCGAAAGAAATCTCAGAGTAACATTTAATCTTCTTTAATGAAAATAAAGAAACAAGACATTTATTACACATACACTTCAAACTGTGAGCCATGATTCATAACCAAAACGTTGGTTTACATGTCTGCCTCCACCACTGCAACATGAGCTTCTCCAGGACAAATAAATAAATAAATAAAATGATATCATTCTGTTTTTGCAGTCTTTGCCTTTGCAACCTATCTGTTGCAAAGCAGACCCCAAACAAACACCTGCTAAATGGACAAATGAAAAGTGAATTAATCAATCAAAAAGTCAATTAGTCTTGAAAGGCTCTTCATGCTATTAGATTCCACGACACAAGTGGGAAATATATGAATTTCTCCAGTTCAATCCTTATTTGTGAATATAGCTAAGGTCAAACCCTCCCCACCAAAAAAGCCAAAGGTAGAAGGAAGGGGGAGAAAGGAGGGAGATAAGTAATTTGCAAAGGTTTCTTCCCTCTTAAGCCTTTTTAAAAAAATTTTAATTTTATTTGCTCTAATTAGTTGTATACGACAGTCGAATGTATTTATTCATTTTGATAGATTATACATAGAGTGTAATCTCTCATTTTTACGATTATGCATATTGCAGGATCACATCGGTCATGCAGTTATACATGTACCTGAGGTAATAATGTCTGTTTCATTCTACTATTCTTTCATCCCCCATACCCCTTCTCCTCCCTTTACTCCCCTCTACCTAATATAAAGTAACTCTATTCTTCCCTATCCCCTAACCCCTTATTGGAGCATATCAGAGAAAACATGCGGCCTTTGGTATTTTGGGTTTGGTTTATTTCACTTAACGTGATATTCTCTAACTCCATTCATTTACCAGCAAATGCCAGAATTTCATTCTTCTTTAAAGCTGGGTAAAAGTCCAATGTGTGTATATATATAGCACATTTTCTTTATCCATTCTTCCGTTGAAGGGCATCTAGGTTTGTTTGAGGATGAATGAGTTCATTTTCTTCCTCTTGTATCTGGTGCAGTACCCACTTCCTTTAAACACTATAAGAAGTCAAAGAATTAGGCTGCTATGTACATCAGAGAAGTTCATCCAGGATTGTTGGAAACCATTAAAAAGTGTTTCTTTGGGAAACGCAGCTAAGAAAATGGAGCTGCCCTCCTATTTTCTTTGTTTCCTGAAGACACAGAGCTTCACCAGTTGCTTTTTCCAGAAGCATCCATTCTTGAAGGCCATGACCTTAATTTGGTTGAGGGAATTTCTGCTTGCAATTGTGTGGTTACCTGACTTTTGAGGATCTAGGATACCAGGACACTAAAGAACGTGCTATGATAACCCACATTTACAAGGTTTCATGTGATTTTATGAAAGCGTAGGGTTCTTTCCCTAAAAGAAATATAGGATGATTTATCTCAGGATAAAATACTAAATCTTTAAAACTGAATTAAAAAGAAGGGAAACTTTTCATATGAAATAAAAACTAAACCAGAAAAAAAAAAAAAAAGAAAAAAGAAATATATGATGATTTAAGAACTAAACATTTGAGTATTGTCCTGGCTCTTCCTGATCCCTTGGGAGAGTGGCCCATCACAATGGAGTCAGTAGGATGACAACCCACAAGCAAGTTTGGATCACAGGCTTCAGAAAATCACAACAGTGAGATTTCACTCATCTTTCCATGTTTAGGGATCCTTTCCTCTCCTTTCCAGAGTTGTTTAGCTCCTAATTATTATTATTTTTTCTCTTAGACAAATTACCAAGTTGGCCTTTAATTTCCAGTTCCAGAAATCCTATTATCCTATTAACCATCTGTAAGAGCTAAAGTGCCTTGACTTTCCCAAGAGGGGATACAGGGAGGCAGGAACCTCCATCACCCTAGGGCTATTTGGCCATCTTCCCTCTTCTTCCTTCTGTACCCTTTTTTGATGTAAGAGTCATCCCAATCCTTCCTTCTAAGTTCCACTGGAGTCAGAGGGATTAGGCAATGGGCGTGGACTGCAATACTCCAGCCCCACCCATGGGTCAGGGCTTATGGCCAGGTTACTCACACAGAGGTCACTGTGGCTGTCTCCTGCCAGGCCGCCTAGGCTGAAACCACTAGCCCCAGATCTCAGACATGCAAAGACAAAGACGAAAGGTCTGGCTTTCTTAGCCACAGGACCAGTTTGGCATGAGACCACATGAATGTTCTAAGGGTCAAGCACCCCTTTTCACCTATTCCCAGGTTCAAGTCTAGAGACACATTTTATAAAACAAGAAAAACAGATCTTAGAAACCAATGGAGATTAGAGAGAAAAAATACTGTAAAATTTACAAACCAGGAAAGAATGCTTTTGCTTTTATAAGAATGTTTTGATCTGACAGAAATAGTGTATATTCATTGAATTAGCAGAAAAAATACTGACTTGACCACAGCTTTTAATAAAAGTGTTGTGATATATTATAATTCCTATATCAAAGAATACAGTTAAATGATATTAAGATATAAGTGAAACCAGTGTCTTTAACTCTAAGATCTTCTTACATGCTTAGGGTTCACTTGAGAATTTCAAGAGGAGCTAGTTCTTTTAAAAGATATTGCTCTCCTTAAAATGTTAGCAACTGTGATGTTTTACATTTTTTTAAAATCTATTTTATTTCTGGGTTTTCAGTTCTGTCTAATGGATTTTTTTCCCTAAAAATTGTCCATCTATGTGATTCTTGATTCACATTGTTTATTTAAACAGATATTTTGAAAATGACAGATTTCATTTACAACATTTTAAGTTTGGGCAAAATCACCTCTGCATTTGGGTTGAAAAGCTGCAATTGACTGATCACCTAGTTCTATACTCCTTAAAAGTATGTGACTCAAAATATATGAGAAGGGTTAGAATTTGTTCTGGCTCAAAGCATTTTGAATTTTGTTGTTGTTGAATATTCTTTGGTGCCAATAGACTTCCTGAATATTATTTATAGTAAGATGTATACTATACCAATATCTAGATAGAAACATGCTTCTAGATTACTTAGCCCCTCATTATTTTATTCTATTTTATTATTCAGTTGCTCATAAAATCCACTTTAAACAAAGGAAAGAAAATGATCACAGAAATAGGCTAGGTAAGGGGAACGGAAGACAGAAATGCTTACAGGCTGCAAACAGGAAAAAGAAATTAGGACAAGAGAGCTTTGGAAAGGCTTGCAAACACATTGGTAAACAAACATCGGCTGCCCTGGAACAACCTCCCCTGTTTGTCTTTGTTCTGATGGTGCAATGTGGTCTAGTGGTTGGACCAACTGGGAATCCAGGACCTGGCTTCTCAGCTCTGCCTCAGACTCACTGTTCTGGACTAAATGGCCTTGGACTGAATGGCCTTGGACAGGGTTTCCTGATCGGACTGATAGGCAGGTTTCCTGACTGCTGGGCCCAGTGTTTGTAAGTGGAAAGGTTGCAAATGGGTGAAGATCATCTTAACAAAGAAGCAAGGGGTATCTTAGGTGAACAATCAAGGAGAGGGGGCTCCCTTTTGATGCTCAGGGAGAGTCAATCCTCTCTGCCCTGACAATCTGATTGGATGTTTACTTGTTTATTCATGTATGCATTTTGTTGTGGTCTCTGGTAACCCATGCAATTTGCAAAGAAGTGGGAGGAGACGTGAATATCAAAGGGCATTATCTATTGACAGTTTTGGTATTTCCTTTCTCCTCATCCATAGCACCAATCTCTGTTTTCTCCTTAAGAATTAGCATTGGAATGTGTATTTTGATTTTATAATAATCATGATTGGTTATTTGCATTTTACTCACAGTGATATTACATATTATCAAGTAAGATATTCAAACATGTCTTTAAATGAGACTATGTTTAAAGAAAGAAAGACCCACTTCTGTTAAAATCCTGTGATACTGGGAGCATTTTAGTTTGGCTAGGCTTGCTGACGAGTGGAATCCATAAATAGTTAAGAGTCTCCAGCCTGTGGTAAAGAGGAAGTAAAATAGACTGATCTCATGACCCCAGAACATTCAAAGCTGCAAAATAATTAACTTTTACTTGGTAGTTAAGCAAAATATTATAGAGTAAGAATTTGGTTATTTCTGATTTGAGTTTTCATTTCAACATTGGAGCCAAATAAACTTGAAAATAATTATGCTTTCTTTGATTTCAAAGTGCTAGCTTTAATAAGAAAATTATTGCTCTTTTTTTAAAAAAAATCATGTCATTACTCAAGAGGAGCTGTTTGCAAGTTTTTACTATTAAATCTTAGGACTAAGCCACAAAATGTAAAAGTTAATTCTTTAAAATTTATATTCTATGTTTACTGGATATTTTTTAAAATGTTGAACACTTTTTTTTTTTTTTAAAGGGGTCATAGATCTAAATAGTAACTTGTCCTGTACATCCTGCTGAAAAAGAAGAAACTTATCCTTGTCCCCTGCTTATTCCAAACATTGAGACTGAAGAAGTCAAATTTATTCTAGTTCTGGCTTACCAACCTAGGAAAATGGTCTGGACTGATTGTGAATGTTCCCCTTCCTTCTGACGTCCCATCTCCTTTCTTCCTTTTTTTACCTCCCCACCCCTTTTCTTTCTCCTTTATATTTGAGTACCTACTGTATACCCAGCACTGTAATGCTGGTTGCTTTGGAATTTAATGTGAAAAAGTTCTAAGGCCTTCAGAGAGCAGAAAAGAAAGCAGCAGACAGGAAACCACATACCTAGACCAGAAGGTACTGAGAACCATAGGGACACAGAGACCAACCAGGATTCAGGAAGTAGGTTTTCAGGGAAAGCTCTCTCAAAAGTTTAGTTTTGAATTGATTGATACTAAAAGAAAAGTGGCCATTAGCCAAGCACATCAAGAGAAAGAAGGCAAAGGACACAACACACATAAGCATAGAGTGTGCAAATCTCTGTTTACTTTATTTGGCAGGGGGCGGAGGTGGTTGAGTACAGGAGGCAAAGCTGGAGTCTGAGACAGGGTAAGAGCTTTCCATGTCCTGCAATCTGGATAGACTCCTGTGGGCAAATGGAAGCCACTGAAAAGTGATTATATGTAAGAATGACATGACCAGATTTGCATTCTAGAAAGTCACCTTGGCATCTTCTAGAGGTCTAAAGGGATTGAAATTAAGAGCTTCTGGGAGATTCCATGTCATATAAATGTGTATTTTCTTTCTGAATAAACCTGGGTCTGTGCATTCTTTATTCCTCCAGCCTTTTTGGATCATTTTCTAATTTTTTTTTTCATGCAAGGTACCGTGTTTACCACTGTGGTGAATACAAAAAAGGGTCAACACATAGTTGACCACAAGATTCTCAGCATACCACAAAATACCATCTTTTTGTAAGGCAAGTTTGCTTACCTGAACCTCACCACTAAATCCCATGCAAATGGTATACAGCTTAATCCCACTATTCTAAAACTCACTTGCTTTTGTTTAGAAGTGGAACAGCTCCAATAATATTTGTAACTTCTAGCCAGATACTGTAGTGCATTCCTGTAATCCCAGTGGCTCAGGAGACTGAGGCAGGAAGACAGTGAGTTCAAAACCAGCCTCTGAAATTTAGCAAAGTCTTAAGTAACTTAGTGGAACCCTGTCTCTAAATATAGTGTAAAAAGGGGCTGGGGATTTGGCTCAGTGATTAAGTGCCCCTGGGTTCAATCCCTGGTACAAAACAAACAAACAAACAAACAAAAAAAACTTAATACTTTGTAATGTCTATTCTTCTGATTCCTTAAGAATATTTTCAATGTCACGGTCATCTTTGGTGCTAAAAATCAACAAAAATGGTAACAAAACAGAGTAAGACTCCAACCTTTTAAAACCACGCAATTCTCTGGTCTAGGTGGATGAATTTCCTTCATTTCCAAGAATGTTCAAAGTGCTGAAAGTTAATTTGAAAGAAAGAAAAAAAAAAAAGCTGGTTGAACAATCTCACTCTAATTCAACTTGTAAGATATAAAGAAGGATAGAAATTAGCACCTATCTCAGTGGAGTGTCCTGAGAAATCACTGTGTGAGAAGATGGAGTGTGATCTCAACCAGAAGCTATCGCAATGAGATTTTGGAACCAAATATAGCCCCCAAAGACTAAGCTGGCTCATAAGCGGAAACAATCAATTCTACAATTAAATTTCTGTGACTTTTGGATGAAAGAAAACATCAAATAATCTTCATTCATATCTTGCATTGATTTCTTTAGGTTTTAAGAATGATAGCACTTGATTATTATGCCATCTTTTCTAAGAGTACTTATGCAAAAGAATTCCATTTTCGAAAATTAGGAAAACCATTTATAATGAAATAGTTTGGAGGAAAATAAAAAATGTTGGAAAGCTGTATGACAATAGAAATAAGACCACAAGCTGAACAAAATGGGCGTGACACAAGGAACAATAACAGAGCTAAATGCAGAACTGCAACTCATATATTAATAATGCAAGAACCATATACATTTATTCATAATAATTGACTGAAGATAATTTGCAGTGCAATAATTGAACCAGAACTAATTGTTGCTCTATGCATTTTATTTTAATACTACAACCTGATATTATAAAGATTTTCATGCTAAAATTTATGACAACATTTCATGCTGTCAAAATTCAATACAGTGTGAATGTCTGATTTTTATCTAATGTACAAACACACATATCATAGATCCTGTAAATAAACTGAACACAACCCTTTTAAAAACACTCTTACCTTTTTTGTTTTTGATTAATATATGTACATATAAAATGCATCACCTATATTTGATTTATATAAATATAAATGCCCATTATATAATAAACATTTTAAATAATTTTGGATCATTAATGGCCAGTATATATATGTACTTTTTAGGAAAAGTAAAATTCTGCTTATTCTTTTGAAGAAATCTTCAAAAATGACAATGGAGCCTGAGGAATCTATAAAATTAACATGAAGAGGAGTTTATCAGAGAAAGTACTTCAAACTGCTTCAAGTTTATTTACTCTGCCTAAAATGGAGAGCCTTCCTTGGCCCAGCTTCTACTACACAGGAGATTTTGTGCCACAGAACAAATGGAAGTCAAGAGAACGCGAGGAAATGGAAAGAAAAGAAACAGTAAGAAACAGAACTACTGTGCTGTTCTCGCTCTGCAGAGACTTTCAAACCTGGCCTCCACCCATAACTAGCTTTGAGAATTTAACTACATCGGCCACCTAAAATGAGCCTCAGCATCCTCAGCTTTTAAATGTAGCTAATATTTACCCTATACACTTCACCAGTTGTGAATAATAAAGAGAAACAACAGATAAATGCATAAGTGCTTCTTCAATTGCAAGATGCTAGAACTTTGAGAAGGGCATGGGCACCCTTCTTCCTGGATAGAATTCTCTCTCTCTGGTGGTGTCTTTTCTTGGGGTCTGAAAATACACAGGTTTGTCCAAGAATAATTCACCCAGAACATTTTTTAAGTAAATACTTTTTTTTTTTTTTAATTCAAATCCTTTAGACTTCAGAGGATATATTTTATCCTGGTTGAAAAATCTATCTTTGATATTAGTCTATTCACATATTAGTCTATTTAGATCTCCAGGGTAAGTGTGGCCATATTCCATATTCCAGAAAGTTCAGAAAATTTTATTTCAGTGAATTATAAACTCAGAACTTCTATTCTCTAAAGTTCCAGTGTCTGGTGTGATCTTCTTGACATCTGTAATGTTGATGATAACTTCTGTCATGAGCTTCTGGACCATTTGGACTTTTTGTTGGGCAAGTTTACCAACTTTCCCTCTATTGCCACCAGAGTTATGTTAAAACAGAATCCTAACAAGATGCCTGTCCACTTCAAAGCTGACATTCGACTCAATTCAGTGCAATTCAGCAAACATTTATCTAGAATTAAGTCTGGGCTGGTCACTGTGCTAGGTACAGAACCATACGACAAAGATTTAGGTATAGTCTGGGCCCTTTGGGATCCCCCTACTACCTATTTAACTCCATAGGATAGTATTTGGGTTTTAAGAAAATCAATCTCCAATTTAATAAACCAATTGGGAGAAAAATGAAGAAATTTAATATAAACTACTATTAGATAATAACTAAGAATTATCCTTAATTGTGTTTGTGATAATCGCATCATAATTATATAAGAAAATGCCCATATTTTTCAGAAAGCAAAGTCAGAAATGGTAAACTAATAGATTCCTGGAATACACTTTGGGAAAAAAAAGAAAAAAAAAAGGAAAAAGCAAAGAAAAACAAGGTCAATGCAATGTAAAACAAGGTCAGTGCAATGAACAAGCAGGCAAAAATCTTGATAATTATTAAATGTAAATGATGACTTTGAAGGATCATTTTATTATGCTTTTTTCTGTGAATGCTTGGTTTCTTTCAGAACAAACATATTTTTAAAAATTGGCTGCCCAAACTTCTAACCCTTTTTCTCACCTAGGGAAGCCTTAGCATCTCCAACAGAGGTCACACACTAGATTCCTGTCCCCAAGGTGTTTTGTTATGTGGCCTGCAGTGTCTCCAGTATCCTTTTTGATATAGTCCTTGAAGACCTCAACGTCATCTCTGCCAGGAACTGTTTGCTTAGTTTCTCAAATAGAACAAAGTTGACCCATCTCTAGGTACTCACAGAACTTGGCTCACAGCTTTATTGAGGTCTCACTATGATTTTAGTATGTATAAATCTAATTACCCGTTTCTCCTGCTGGAGTGGAACTTGATTTGGATTGGATGCCACATCTTAATTGTTTTTCTTTTCCCTTACTTTTCACAAGGTCTGATGTGGAGTCATAAAGTCCTCGAAAATGGCTATGGGATAGCAGAGAGTCTTGTCATTTGCAGGGCAGAACTCACAGCCCAATGGTCATTTTGTAACCTCCATAAGGTTCACCCCCAAAGTGTATTTTGACGGTTAAACTACAAATTATATTTTGAATATATTTTGACTGTAGAAATATGAAACTATGCAAAACTTAGGAGTATTTGTTTAACTTAACCTAGTTACTATAGCAATTTCTCAGACTTCCTCATTCATTTCAGGTCATAGAGACTTGAATTGCCAGAGCCAGCAAGAACTCATTTTGGAGAGTGCCATATAAGCAAGTCTCATCCTGATGTAACGCACACTATTCCTATGCACAAAGTGCTTTTGCTTTACAGGGAAATCTTTTGATGAAGCTTTTCTCCCTTCAGAGAAGTGTGAGCCATGGTGGTTGTGCAGGACCAAGGAGTGAAAAAGAAACACTTCAAACAAAGCAATGAAGTTCTTCTGTGCCGTTAAGATGCACTCTGCTTAGGCAGAGCAGATTTGCTCTTTATATTTGCGTACACAGAAATGAATTCTATAAATCTTTGTAAAGAGGAATGTTTTAGGGGCAAAACAAACATGTGACACTTTCTAAGAGGCGATCTCTGTCTACAAATTTAGACTTTACAGAAATAACTAGTTATCCTGTGGGCTGATCTTGACAGGCTTTTTAAAATCAGCAAGGGAAATGTATTTATTAGTTTAGCTGCTTGTCAGAATCAAATCTCAATACATGATTTACTTGGGCGTGTGGCATGTGTTTTGAAAAATCAGTCTCTGTTGGGAATTGGACTCTTAAGATATTCTTTCAGAGATGTTCCAGGCTTCAGTTACAAGATGCTTGAGCCAGAAACAGGCAAGTTTGGGTAAAATGCAGTTGTCATGTAGTCTTTTTGGGTGTGCATGTTTGACAGTTGTGCTCAAATATATAGGTGTCATGTCCCTCAAGTAATTGTGACCATCTGTTGCCTCAGCTCATCTTTGGGTTCATATCTGTGTTGTTTTTCTTAGGACCGAATTGAGGGCATAATGTTAACATAGAATTGGTGGCAGGCTTTTTCTTTCTTTTCTGCATGTGTTTATTCACAGGATAAAGAACAGTGTTTTACAGCATTAGATCACACATGGTGATTTCAACCTTGCTTGTCTCTTTAGCCCACCTGGAAGTTGCATCTTCTTTGTTCCCTTTAACCCACAAAGTAAGGATAGTGGCTGATGGCATTTGATTAAGAATGCATCTTTTCTGGAACAATTAGCTGGTAATTTTTTTTTTAATTATAATAACTAAACTTTTATAATAGAGTTATTCTTATAGTAACTAAGTACTGTATATATATTTTTCCAGGCAAAATTCATTAGTCATGATCAAAGTTTCCTTAGCACTAAAAGATAATGCATGCATAATAAATATACTTGGGGTATATTTGCTTTAGGGTAAAAATAAAGCTTCTAGTACCTTGATGGAATAATGTGCCTTGGAGTTGGAGCACTTTATCATCATTATGAGTTTAAGCCAACTGCATCTTTTTGTTACCTTTAAGATCCATTTCCTTGGGAATATGAACTCCGTATATTGTTGTGGGACTTATTTATAAATGTGCACAGTCTACAATAGATGAGGTTTATTATTTAAATCACTCTTACTTTTATGGAAACACTATTGTGCTGTAGTCTTTGTGATTTTATAAGTTATATACTTTAAGGTCAGAATTAGCATGCATTTTCTCAGCTTATGAATAATAATTATTTTAATAAAAACATAGTACACAGACCGAGAGGAGTTGAAGTGATTGTTCAAGTTTCTTTTATGTAACAGAATAAGAATTGAAATGACTGTTTAGGAACACAATAAAAATGTTGTGAAAGATCTTCTTAATCTATAATGTACATATCCACATACCGTGTGTATGACATCCTTGGGGCTATGAGATGAAAATAGTGACAAGTAAACAAAGAAACAAAAGGAAATCAATTTACCAAACCCAGAAAGGTGAAAGCAGTTGATAAAACACAACTCCACAAAGAAATGTGAAGTGCTGACAGAACTGTTATATAACCTTCGATTTATTTTAATAACTCTAGAAGGGCAGATGTCATAGCCGTTCCTGGAAATCTTTTTGAGGTTTCCAGGATGTGTTCCCATTCATTTTTTTTTTTTTTTCTTAAAGTACCTACCATATTGTGCAACCTATAACCAGCATTGACTAATTTATAGTAGGTAGTCTCTTGAGGCTGACTCAGGTCCAGTTCTCCTAAAAGGGTTTCCACTGAGCAGCATGTCAGAGTCATATGCAAAGAGGCTTCTCCAGGCAGGATGGAGCACAGCCTCAGGAAGGTCACATGGGTCAAGCTGATTACCTCCTCCAGCTCTGGCAAGCTGAGGGCTCAGCTGGGTTACCCAAGTTCACAATGAGCTATTGACATTCAGCTGTAGCTCTCACTCATTACAGGATCAGCAGGGAACTGTCTAGGCCTCAGGTTAACTCTTCTGTGTCCTGTTCAAGATTTCTGTGAGGCTGAAAGAGAAGCCAGAAAGGTAACTTCACCTCAATTTACTGGTGACTGTTATTCAAGAAATGCACTTTGAAAATCAATAGCGAATGAGCCTTTTATAAGTGGAAGCACAAATTCACTAAATCATTTCAAAAACCCTAGATAAAATATAAGTAATCATGTGTCTCATGTTTGTTCATAATATAAGTTTTTATTTTTGAAGTGAAGTTGGAGGAGAAATATTTACTCTCCACCCACTCCCAAATTCCAAGTTTCTTTAATAAAGAAAGTCAGGTAGTGCAGGCCATATAGCCCAACTCATAGAGTGCCTGCCTCTCACGCTGGAGGCCCGGGTTCGAGTCCCCAGCACAGTGGGATTGTGGAAATAACAAAAAGAAAGTCAGGTATTATTATTATTATTATTATTATTATTATTATTTTGGTACTAGAGATTGGATCCAGGGACACTCAACCCCTGAGCCTCAGTCCCAGTCCTTTTTATTTTTTAATTTGAGACAGAGTCTTACTAAGTTGCTTAGGGTCTGACTAAATTGCTGAGGCTGGCTTTGAACTTGTGATCCTCCTGCCTCAGCCTCCTGAGCCTCTGGGATTACAGGCATGCATCACCATGCCTAGCTAGGTATGATTTTTTTAAAAGATAGCAGCAGCAGTGGTTGAAATTCCTTTTCACCGAAAAGTGCACATCTCCCCTGAGTTGCTCATGTAAAACTAACCCAGGGAAACCCCAACTAAAGAAGCGAAGTCACAGTTCTGAGGAAGTCCAGGTCCTTTTGGTTAGGTCGCAGCCATGCAGCTCTAAGCGGGAAGCCTGTTGCTTCAGGCTTTGGTCTTCTGCTGACACATCTTTTAGAAGTGACTTAACCTGTCCACCTCTATAAAACTCTTTTGTAAATTGAGAATAATGGTTAATGAATCCACAAAGCTCATCTCTGTGGTGGCAACGGGAAGACTGACTCACTGTTGAATCTGAAGGATTAAATGATTTCTATCATTGCTGGATCATCCTTCCTTAGCATTCAACTGGCCCTAGAACACACGTTATGCTGAATCATTGGTTTTCTTCTTTTATTCCTAATTACCTCTCTGAATGGTTAAGGATCTGTACCCAGTTTTCATTCACCTATATTTAAGACAAAGTATTACGCTTCTTTTAAGGGTCAAGCACTTGTTAGGCCAGAGTTGTACCCATAAGGAACTTGGAGTTTAGCACAGAAGACGTGGAGTTATAAGCAATGTGTTCATTTCTAGAAAATCCAAATAAATAATTCAGAGTCCAGGTGGATTTGGAAGTTAGGAGTTATCCATTTTAATTTCTGTCTTTGTCAGATGACCTAGCTAACTGCCAAATCTACACTTGGCCTGAACAAACAAAAAGACTACTTATGTAGAGTCTCTCAGTCATGACTTTGATCACAAATGCAAGCATATATCCCCTGATCCACCTCTTTCTGAAAAGCCAACACTGCTGACCATTCTCTCTATTATGGATGCTCTGGGACCTGTTTTAGTGTTTTAGTTTAGCATGAATGAAGCAAATTGGGTCATGCTAGTTCGGAATAACTTTCAGCTTTCTGAGACCTTACTCTTTCCAGTACAGGGACCCTCGTCCAGCTTTAACCATTTCTTAAATCTTTAGCAATAACCTTCAATCTTTTGCTAAGCAACATCTCATTTTTTTTTTTTTTTCATTTGCTTGCTCTGCACTATGTCCTGCTGACATTTTAACTCAAGTCTTTGGTAGCATCTTTCCCCAAACAAGCTTTTCTGACTTCCTTTGTCGTATCTGGATAGATTATTCACCCGGTTTATCAGGCTCTCAGTATCAGAGTCATCTTTGATTTCCTCCTCTGCTTGACCTGTATCATTTCTCTCCCATCAATATCCCATCAACCTTAATTTCAAACTTTCCTTTATTTAATACAATTCGTACACAGTCATCTTCTTAAGATCAATCTTCTTAAGACAAAACTGTAACTTTCCCAATTCTCAGTCACACCCTCAGAGACCACAGGGCAAATTCCAAACTCCAGAAAGTCCCATTTAAACTACTATAACCTCACACCAGTTTACCTTTTGTCAGCCTTCTGACCAATGATGCCTATCTTGTTTTCTAGTCACCTTCCTAAGTGATTTGCCATTTCTGAATATACTCCACATAGTGCAGCCTCTTGACATGTTCTCTTGCCTTCTCTATAATTGGTTTCCTACAATTTCTGAAGAACTAGTTCAGTTGTCCATGAAACTAATTCATCTTGCAAATAGCCTGTCTTCTAATATATACCTTTTACATTCTACTTTTCTTAAGGGACTTATGGTTTGCCTCTGAATTGTCCTCCCAAAGTCCAGGTATTAAAGGCGTGGTCCCCAACATAGCAGTGTTCACTGCCTTTGGAAAGTGATTAGATCATGAGGTCTCAACCGCGAAAACGGATCAATGTGTTGATGAATTCATACTGCTGGGGTTTTGCAAGGAGGAGCTCTGTTACAAAGGTGTGCCCCCTCTGTCTTTACTTCTGTGAGGCGGGCATCTTAAGTCCACACTGTGCTCAACCATGGAGTTCTGCCCTACCCCAGGCCCAGAAGCAAGGGAGCTAAGTGATCATGGACAGAAACCTCTGAAGCCCTGTACCAAAATAAACCTTTTGTCCCTTTAAATTGTTTCTCTTCAGTATTTTTCACAGTGAAGAAAAGCTGACTTAGACAGATTTCAACATTTACTAGCACTTCCTCAGCTACTTACACATTTACTTTACTTCTAAGTTCTATGAGGAGAGAAATTGTGTCTTTCGAATATTGAATCCCCCATAGCACCAAGCATGATGCTTGGGGATAATAGATGGTTAATAATATTTATTGTAAGGACAATGAGAATAAAATGAAGATTATGTTTTCTAAATAGTTTGAAATATTTAATACATTAAAATATTACACTTTAATAAAAATTATTTTAGTTTATTTTTTTCTCTATTCAGATTTCCTCAAAAGGACAGAGAAAAGGCATATATGTATAATATATATATTTATGTATTTATGTACATAAATATTATATACATATATGTTATATATATGTATTTATATACCTATATCTATATACATATACATATTTTTTTTTACATGTAAAGTTAAGGACAACAGAGGACTATAAATGAGGATTACAATTTAAATGTGAAGAGTTAATAACACCAAGAGTGAAAATCCCATTGGATTGCAAATAGAATGGAAAAATCAAATAGTGTAATCAAACCCTTCTCATTAGACTTTCAATTAATGACTTGCAGGAACAAAGTTCTCCTCAGGAATATTAACAGTGATGGCCAAGCAGGAACTATGGAGGAACCAAAAGAAGGAAATGATAGAGAAAATTTAGTTTCTGGGAAGCAAGAATAATTTATTATCATATTATTATGAGACATTTAGGAATTAAATATTAATCAAATCCTAAAAGAAAAACAGGTGCTCTATCTTTCTATTAAAAAGAAAGACTCGTTTATGTGGCTTATTATGGAAGGTCTTGAGACAGGTATATTGTGGGTGAAGACAATTTTCCTCAGTCTTCCTGGGATTCCTGGCTAGGTATGAAATAAAAACTAACAAAGACTAATAGTCAAAAAAGCATATTGGATTTATTTAATCAAAGTTCTATATGACACAAGAGCCTTGAGAAATAAAGACTCCCAAAACTTAGGGAAAACTATTTTTGTATTTAGGCTCAATAAAGAATGGAAGATTGGAGGAAACTTTGGATTATATAGAGTGAAATGAGAGGGGGGAGGAGGTGGGAGTATGAAAGATGTTGGAATGATACTGACATCATTACCTCATGTACATATATGATTACATGAATGGTGTGAATCTATGTCATATACAACCATAGAAACAAAAAGTTGTACCCCATTGTGTACAATGAATCAAAATACAGTCTGCAACAATAAAAAATAAAATTAAAAAAGAATAGAAATTTGCGTAAAAATGTGATTAGACAAAAGGGCATGACCTAATGGTAATAGACTGAGGGGCACTAGCAAGTTCTGTCTGCTCAGGTTTTTCTTTGCCTCTCTATATGGTATTCCTTCCCCTTGGGTATATGGCAGGACCCCTTCGGGAATGAGGGTCTTATGACTGACTATCTCACAAAGTCAGTCGGAAAATTTCTTTATGACCATCTCTTGCACAGAAAGCTTGCAGTAATATTTCTAGATTTTATTGCTGGCTTTAGGGTAGAGGGGTTCTAGTTTCTATGACCCACCTTGGGCAAGAGGAATTCTGGTTTTTATGGCCTGCCTTGAGGGGAAAGGGAAGCAGGAAAAAGAAGAGTAGGGAAAGGTTTGGAGCCCATTTCCTTCAGTTCAAATTTCAGCATGCCAAGGCACCAATCTGAGGTATTATGTTCTGAGTCCTTTATAAGGATGTTTTAAGTGGTGTTAAGTAGAATGCAAAATTACCTATTAAAAAAAGGAACAATGACATATTTGCAAGTTATAAAAAGTACTGTAGAAAGCCCCACAGACCCCAGAGATACACATTTTTCACATCTGAAAAAACAGAAGAAGTAAATTGAGTTTTTTCTAACAGCCGTGTCTAATCTCCAGCGATTGTCTGCCAGTAATATACCGTTGGAAATGCATTCATTTTCTTCTGATCTTATCTTTCTTTTGTTTTGGGATTTGAACCCAGGGGTGCTTTATCACTGAGCTATACACCAAACTCTTGTTATTTATTTATTTATTTTTTTTACTTTGAGGCAGGGTCTCACTAAATTTTCCAGTCTGGCCCCAAATTGTGACCCTCCTGGCTCAGCCTCCTGAGTAGCTGGAATTACAGGCATGTGCCACCACACCTGGCTTTTCCAAAATTCTTGACAGAAATTTGTGGAATTCTATTGGATATTTTCCCTCTGACATTTAACAGTTGCTTCTATTTGAAAATGAATTGTTAGAGATTGGCATGTAGGTATGAAGATTGTGGCATGTGTCAAAAGTCCAGTTTGTCTACAGTACCACTGATGCATTGTTTGAGGTCTGGCTATGTCTTCTCTCCTATACTTTCACCTACATTCTGATTCAGGCTTTTCCCCAACAGGGGTGAGCTTAAAGGACGCTGATCTCTCTGCCTTCTGGTTTCCCAGAAGATCACAATCGTGCTGCAATTGAACTTGTGCTTCAAGTTAACCTTAAGTCATCTTTTTCCAGATTGCTCATGGGCATCTCAGTTTAGGTCAGTGCACTCTTCTCTTCTGTCTTGGAAGTGTGACATCTCCCTCCATCATTTCAGTCCAGCCTAATATTAAGCACTTATTGCTTCCATGATGGTACAGGGGGTACTTGCACCTGTGAGTACAAGATTGCTAACCTGTGCAATCTTTTTTGAGTTCATCCTGACAATCTCATACATGGATCCTCCTAGTGATTTTGAATATACTGTTTGGAACCACTGGTATAGGTAATTAACAACAACTGATGCAACAAACTGTCCATCTCAATAGCTTCACACTAAGGCTTCTTTCTTACTTCACAGTTCACTACGAGTCAGATAGGCTCCCTCCAGCTTGTAGCTAGACAGCAAGAATACTTGGCTTCCAAGTTGCTGAGGAAGGAAAAGTAAGATCTGAAGGATGGCTTTGGAAGAGCTCCTGCACCAGGCTTGGGAGTCGCTCGCATCCCACCTACTATAATCCTGTAACTAGATCCCGGAATCAGAACCCAGTACTAATCGTATCATATTGTAAGGCCAGCTGGGCAATGTACAGGAACACGTGGTTTTTTGTGAGAGTTAACAACTGCAGTAACTAAGATCATAGAAATATTACATTATTTTTACCAGGCTGATAAGATGTTCTGATTTTTGCTTTTAATATTTCTTACAACACTCATGAAGCCCCTTGCACTAAATTGTTGCTGTGAAAAGCCATCCTTCTGCTTATACATTTCCCTCCAACTGTCATGGGTGTTTTCATTCCTTCTTGAACATTCTCTGAATCAGTCTATGGTAGGGCTAAGACCAGGTGAGACACAGACGTGGACATACATACAAAGAGAGGCATAGAAATAAAAGGGTTGGCTTACACTGTACTGAAAGGGAGAAATGAAAGATCATTATCTCCCAAAGCACATCCTTCCCACCTTTGATCCCATTTCCTAGGGGCACCAACATTGAATCATGTGGGGTGCTTCTGGTGTCCATAACTCTCCATGAGAAGTCATAAATGCTATCTCATAGAGGTGGGAGGTAGCATAGAGAGATAAGGAACTGCAAGGTAAACAGCTGGGGGCTTGAGGGACATGGTCAATGGAGCAGCACAGATTCCATATAAGGGAAGCAGCTAAGGAAGGCTTTGAGCTAAGGAAGACCCTTCTTCCAACCACCCCACTCCACCCCCACCACTAAGGAAACCCCCAAAGTTGAATACTTTCACCCAGAGCCTTAATTTCTACAAACGCTGCATGAAAAATACAAAACAAAAAAAAGTTTTCTTTTGCAGAATTCACCTTAGGTTATCAACTTGTAAGCCCTTTGCTAAACTGTACATTCATAACTGTTTTACTTTTAACAACATAAAAGAGCCATTTAAAAATTGTAAACGCTAATGTACAACTTAAAATATTTCCTTAATTTTCATATAGAAGCTGATGAATTTTCTGACACTCTTCCTTACTTCCACTTTATTTCCACCTGAAATTTTTGGTGTGTTACTATTAAACCTCAACTTTATTTATCCAAGTTGACACTAACTCCTTATAAAGCATTAAGATAAGGAAATCAGCATTCCTGTACACTTTTCTTTCCCTCTTCTTTATACCTCTTTAGATCTATTAGTTGTGCCATTATTTACTTTGACCAGGTATATAATATTTAAATTTAGCATTGACTGGGGATGTCGAGCACTTGCCTGATGATAAAGGCCTTGGGTTCAGTTCCCAGCTCTGCAATAAATAATCAAAAAGTAAATATAGTATTAACATAATTGATTACATAGTTAATTCTTTATCTATACTACATTCTAAATTCAGAAGCAATAAATATTTTCCACATTACAATTGTGGTGATTAGTAATCCTCATACAATGGTGTAGAATGATAGAATCCTATTTTACTAAATCTGGCCCATTTGACAAACCAGGTTACAAGAAAAAGATCAGATGGAGCTCTTTCCTTACACTCCATGAGTTGCTCAAACTCATTCCACAATGCATTTTTCTTCACATTCGGCCCATAACTTCCTTACACAGGTCTTTGTTCTTCTAAGAGTTTCCAATTTTCTTTTTTGTTCTCTTATTGATCATAGAAGCTTAATCTTTTATTTTAGAATCACCTTAATCCTACTTCTTAACTGCACTATATTTCGAAGTTAATCCTCTATCTATTTATTTTTGGCATTATTGAGGATTGAACCCAGGGGTCCTCTGCCACTCTACTAGATCCTTTTTTTAATTTTGAGATAGGGTCTCACTAAGATGCGGAGGCTGGCCTCCATATTTTGATCCTCGTGCCTCAGCTTCCCAGATCTCTGGGATTACAAGTATGCACCATTATGCCTGGCTCCATTTTTTCTTGAAAACATGGCAGGTAGAGACCTCCATACTCATGTTCTGTCTTTGACCGTTTTCTGCTCACATACCACAGAGCCTCTGTGAGGAAATTCCTTTCCACCATACATTTGTGTTGATTGTACATACTATTTGTTAGATCCCATAGATCCCATGGCTGCTGTTTCTCCAATTTCTTTTTTGTTTTAGAAAGAAATCATAGCGCAGCATGTAGGAGGCTCTCCCCCCAGCACCACAACCAAACGAACAAAAGAAGAAACTTCAATTATTATTATTATTTTTAAGCAAAGTTAAGTATAAAGAATGCATTGTATATTTGAAATCATCTTTATTATGTACCCTCACATTTTTATTTACCCTGCTGAGAGCTCTAGATTTGTCTGATTCTTACTGGTGATTAAACATGGATCTTTCACCTTATACCCTAAGTAATGTTTGGGCATTTCTTCATCTCTGATGAATTTGCTCTTCCTTCTCCTTTGCCTCTTCCATCTTTTTCTTTTAAGTTTTTTTTTTCCCTTCACTTTTTCTAATCTTTTTTTCCAATAATTTCTCTTAGATAGATATTTGACTTACTGATTTGAGTCTCCATGGCTCTTAAATTTTCTTTCAAATATGTATAAATTTTTAATCTTTGGGACTTTGGTTTCATGTTCCAGATTAAGATTTTCTTGACTCATATTCAGCACTTTAATCAATTGTTTGATATTTTCCAGTTACACATCTTATTACGAGAATTTTCATTTACTAATTGTTCCTCTTTTTTGAAAACTTTTTATTTGCTCTTTTTAGTTATACATGACAGTAGAATGTAATTTGACATATCATACATACAGGGGGCATAACTTCCCATTATTACAGTTGTACATGATGTGGAGTTCCACTGGTCACGTATTCATTCATAGGAAAGTTACATACGATTTATTCTACTGTCTTTCCCATTCCCATCCCCTCTTTCTTCCCCTTCCCCTCTTTTCCAATCCAGTGAACCTCCACTCCTCCCTATCCCTGCCTATTGTGAGTCAGCACCCACATATTAGAGAGAATATGCGGCCTTCAGTTTTTGGAGGTTGACTTATTTTACAGAGCATGATAGCCTCCAGTTCCATCCATTTACTGGCAAATGCCATAATTTCATTCTTCTTTATGACTGAGTAATATTCCATTGTGTATATGTATCACATTTTCTTTATCCATTCATCTATTGAAGGGAAATTAGGTTGATTCCTAGCTTAGCTAAATCGTGAATTGAACTGCTATGAACATTGATTTGATAGTGAACTTTTCTTGAGTGTGTTTGTTTTACTGCATAGAACAACATATTTCTGAATCTTGAATTCTCTGAGGAGATTATTTGTAAGTCTAGTCAGTGGATTATGTGGTTTTTCTCTGGGATCATTTGTTCTACTTACTCATCTTTCCCGTTAGTCCTTCTGTATTTTATTATTATTATTATTATTATTATTATTATTATTATTATTATTCAGTGCTGGGGATCAAACCCAAGCCTTTGCACACACTAGGCAAGAGTTCTATCCCTGAGCTACACCCAAGACCAGTAATTTTTAATCCACATCTTTCTTCAAATGAGTGATAATGTTTGTCTTCACAACTTGATGATGTGAATGAAAGACTCCATGAATATAAATAATAAGAAGTTGTATTCTCTGCTAGAAAATCCTGTTCATAAAGAATAGCAGATGGATGTATGTATTCAGTTTATTGCCTAATAATAGAAGTTTTTGTGAGCTAATTTTGAGGGGTTGTTTATCTTAGGAAACTGGAAACTTTGCAATTTTTGAGAGTAATTTTATTCTTACAAAGAAACTTACTTATATTAAGAGCAACAAGATCCAAAATAAGAATTATTTTTGTTATTAAAGACTGGAGGGTTATTTTGAACAAGGCAAAAATTAGGGATGAATTTGGGTAAAGGTTTCATGTCCTGCTCTTCCTTCATTCATGTGCAGTCTTGTCGGAGGTCAGAGACTCCTGCTATGCGACATTTCTGGGTATGGAATCTGTCTCTCCAGAGGTTACATGATTTAATGGGTTCTTCTGTGAACACACCAAAACTATTCAATTTTCTAATTTGATCCTGTAGTGATTTGAGTATGTCCCTTTCATTTAACCACTCTGTTATGACACAAACATGATAATAATAAAATAAGACAAGACATTTCCTCGGCACATTTTCTTTAGTCCTAGTTATAGTGAGCTGAAAATGTGGATCTGTTTGTCAAAGTGGAGAATACATAAGCTCTGGCTAAGGCATAGAATCAGTCGTCTTTAATGATTTCATAGTGGCTGGAAAAGTGTGGTCTAATCTTTTAGAATTGAATCTACTACAAACTCATTGGGAAAAGGAGTCTTCTCAATATTGAGTGTTTTAAATAGTTGATAAAATGATAACATATGGCACTGTTTTCTTTTTTCTTCTTTTTTAAATTTTCTTTTTTGCAGTGCTAGAGTTGGAATCCAAAGCTTCACACCAGCCAGACAAGCACTCTGCTTGTCTGAGCTGCACCCCACTGAGAATAGACACTGTTTCCTAAGTAAGAAAATATTAAGAGCATATATGGATTATAAAATTATTGGGGTGTCTGTTCCATCAACACTAACTCTCTTACTCTGAGAAATTCACCCGAGGTGTCTCTAACACTCTTCTTTTTGCTGCTATTGACGGGTCCAAGATAGAACCTGATTTTCTGAAACCATCAGATTGTCTCTGCAAGGAACTGATGTTCAGAGTCATCTAAGTAGTTTCTAAATAAGGTTGCAGGTTAGCAACACATAGAAGTCCATGCATGTTGGACAGTTGCCCCACCCATCTCTCACTGTGTCAAAAGAGAAATAGAGAAATGACAAAGAATGACAGGAAAGGGGAAAGAGAATCAGAGAGACATGAGACCAAGGAAGAGAAGGGGAGAGAGAGAAAGAAAGAAATTGGGTTCAAAAACCCTAGTGGCTAGGGTTTTTGAGGCTCACCTGAGTTCTTATAATGAAATCTCCTTTTATGCTAAAGCTGAGTTTAGCTGGTCTGCTACTTGCAACCCACAGAGCTAAAATAAAACAGCACACAGCAGAATGAGAAGAATGTTTCTACTCAAGTACATGAAAAAAGATGTTCAGATACCACTGGGTTTATATCTGTGTAAAGAGAACAAATTGGCTGATTCTAGGTTGGCTTCTTCTTTATTAATAAATAAGAAATATATTTTCAGCAATTTGCACAATAAGTCTTCAGCAAGCTCCTCATTTTTTGAGTGTTTAGATTTACTTCATTTGGTTCAAGTCTCAACTTTGTGTTATATTTCACAGAAATTCAGAGAGTGTTAATAAGACTCCTTAAATAATTCTGAATGAGCTTTGCAGACTCTACCATGTCTAGTAAATAGTATAGGTGCTCATTAAATAACAGCTCATGGTACTTTTCCTTCTTAAATTAATTTTTCATTGATTGATTTCTTCATTTATTCAGGAAACATTGAAATTGTTTCTTTGTGTACTGGGTTTGATACAGGAGTCTTAGAGAAGTTTGATTGGCTACAGGTAAGCATTAAGAAGGTAAGGGTGTAAGCTGGGGAAATTAGCAAAGCCTGTTTGTCCAGATCTTTCTCTGTGTCCCTGGGTCTTCGGAGATAAAGATGCTCTTTCCCTCCAGTGCAGCGAGGGCACCTCTCACATGAGGGTCTTATGACCTGCTTTGGAGGATGATCAGAATTTTTTTCTAGGTTTTATGACTTGCTTTAGGGGAGAAGGGTTGGAAAATGAGAAACCTTTCTGGCTCTTTAGTTCTTTCAAATTCCCTTAGGTTAAAATACTCAGTATGCCAAGATACATATTTGTGGTAATATGTTCTGAACTCTGTTAGGACTCAGTTGGGAATGCCCATCTATAGAGATGGAATTTTATTCCATCAGTATTGAGAAACCAAAAGAGGATTTACAGCATCAGCGAGACAACCAAATTTGCTTCGAGGAAGATAATTCAGTTTGGGGCCGGGGGATCACTAGAGGGGAATGGGGGCAAAATCCAATCTAGAATTTTCTTAAGATAATAAGGCATCTACATTCTATGTTTCTTGAATCATTCTTAAGACTCAAAAGGTTAATAATGATTATTGTATAAATATGCTACCTTCCCCCAAATTATCATGGATCAAAAGATACTCCTGGGGGAAAAAGAAGCAAGAATTCATGGGCCACGATATAAAATAAGAAAGAGAAATCTTAAGTATTTTAAAATTTTTATGAGAAATGAAAGTTGTAAATGGGTAGTGTGAACCCTTGAGTGTAGCTGTATGACTGAAGGGATTCATTGTTGCATAGTGGAACCCAGGGCCTTAAGATATTCAACCAACATGAATTTTCCAATTTACACGAGTACAAAACTGCTTGTATCCCCTGAATTTCCTTCTCATACTTTATAATAGGTATTATCATTCGGTTTACTTGGGTGATAGTTATAAAATCATGAACCATGTGGTCCAGTTTTGTACTAAAGTTAAAGAAAACCTTAGAAACCAAAAAGTCATTTTAAAATAATTACAGTTCTTTACTTCTATTTCCAGAATACCACAAAGAGAACACAGGTCCACAGCAGATCCTTTTGAATTCCTTTCTGTTCTTGTTGGACACAATGCCTTTGTCTGGAAATATCCCACTTCCAAAACTGCTTGAGAGCACTTTTTCCTGTCCCAGATTAAGCACTATATTTTGTTGTGTTTTTGTTTTTTCCTATCACTTTCCTTCTAACTTGCATCACAGAGATTCCTAAGAACCAATCTGGGAAAGGAAGATTCTCATAAGATTGTGGAGGATGGGGAGAAACTGAGAAAGCAGTGGCAGAATCATCTTGAACAAACTCCAGGGAGGGAAGTGACTGGGACCATTCATAAATAAGCAGTGTGTGTCTGTTAGCATATTGGACCCTGGGGAACAAAATGTGAGAAAAATGATTATTCTAGAGAAGGAGGAAAGAAGAGGCATGGGAAGAGTTGACATAGTCTGATTTTCATCTGGTAAGCTATGTCCTATTCTGATTTTCACGTTTAGTTAATGACAATAAATAGAGAGGCTGGCTGCATTTTCTCTCAATTATTTGGGTGGGCTGTGATTTTATTTTTCTTAAGCCCTTAGAAAATGGGAAAATGGGAAGGATAAGTTGTAAGGGAAATCATAAAATAATAGCTAATATTTACTGAGCACTTAGTACAAGACAAGCATTTTGTAAGCATTATCTCACAATAATTGCCTGTGGATAGACTCTGCAATACATATTTTTATCCCCACAATATAGATTAGAGAACTGAGCTTCAGAAAGTTTAAAGGACTTTCATTTGGTGGAATCAGAATTTGAACCCAGCATTTTCAGAACAGTCCATAATTTAACAGAGAATTTGCTGTAACCTTTTCCTTCTACAATAAATTCCTAGAAGTAATAAAGGGGAGAGTAAAAGACTTTACATAACACATTAAATTGAAATTATTGTGCTTCCTCATGATACCTCCTCAGAATTATTATCATTTATAAAAATGACACTAAAATTCTCATGAATGTGAAAATTGGCTAATCTTAGAGGGAAAGAGCCTGACTAATGGCTAATAGAATTAACTAGCAATAACAGCATCTATGAGAGAAAATGACTTTTCTATTGTTTCAAATGAACAAGCATTTTTGAACACCATTGGTTCCCTGCATTTTGAAAATCATACAAGATGTGTAAAATTTTGCTTCTGAATATAAATGATTGCTTGGGATAGAGTATTTAGTGTCTGACACATTCCATTGTTCACACCAGGTCAGTTAATGTTTCTTCACTGTTCTCAGTGAGTTTAAGATCTATTTGGAGCAACATGACTAACGCATATGAAATATAAACTAATGAAATATGTTTATATAGGTGACACATGCTAGATTAGTAATAGAAGTGAGTAGTTAGGTATGATATCCCAAGAGAATGGACTCTGAATTGCTATTTTATAGACTGATAAGATTTGCTTAGGTGAGAAAGAGTTGGGAACTGATTTTAGAAAGATGAAATAATTTGAATATATACAAGATTAAACCTATATTCAGGAAACTGGATGTATCCACACAGCTGACACAGCTAAGTTAGACTCTACTCTTTAAAACTGAAAAAAAAAAAAAAAAAAATTCCACAAAGTTCTAGAAAATAAGATTTTAAATCTTTTGACTGAATTAGGTTAAACAATATCATCATGATGGATACTTTGGTGTCCTATTATCCAAGTGTGTTAAACACTGTGAGTGGACACAGTTCACCCCAGAAGTCTTTGAAACAAAACAAAGGTACATATCAAATGCTTGGTTTTACTAAAAACTAAACAAAACTCAGAAAACAACAAAAACGAAAACAAACAACAAACTTCAGAGTTTGTCTAAAAGGAAATATTTAAAACACATTCCTTAGGATAACAACATAGGTTTTTAAGATACTTCCAAGTCATTTGGAGAAGAGTCTGCCACAATAGGAACATCATCTTTATCTGGATATACTATACACCCTGTATTAATATGCCCTCAAAACTGTAAACCTTCCTTTTTGTGGTGGAAATATTAAATTAATCATCTCATGCAACATTCACTCCTCAATATACTGCCCTGAAAGCCACATACACAGTGGAATGTACAATTTGAAACAGTGATTAATGAAACCTTTTTCTTTCAGGGCAAGAATTGTGTCTATAGCCACATATTTGGTTTTTTTTTTAAATAGTCTTGGCATATATGGTAGATTTTTAAGGGAGTAATTTTATGAAATGAAAGTTTAAATCTTGGAAATGACTTTTTATTTTAGGAGAGAAAATTGGATCTTGCTGAAGCTGAGATCTATTGGCATTAGTCCTGCTGAGGTATATCTTAAAAAGACAATAGAATTACATCTCAAAAATTATACTACTGTTTGGTATTATGCAAACTTGCAATATTCTGCATGGTATTTGGTATGTTCCAGAGGAGGGAGGAGCCAAAGATGATAAAACTTTAATAACATTAGGTTATATGAATTTATTTTTTGTACAGTCCACAAAATGAAATGCATTGTCTTAGTAGTGTTAAATTGAAATCATATGCCAAAAATGGAAATATGGCTCATTGTCTTTAATGTGAATAAGTGCCATTTAATATCAAAAACATTTCACAAATAACTTTTATTACTGATATGTTGAATATTATCTCTAGAGGGCATCATATGGGGTAATATATATTAAAATGTTCTATAAACTAAAAGAAACACACTAAAATGTAAGGTTTTTATAATAATAGTTATATTTGACCAGTGTGTTTAAAAGAAAAATGTAGCATATATCTTAAAATTTTATTGGAAAACTTCATTTTTTTAAATTGAGTCCAAATTGTCTTCATAATGTTACTATAACTTCTGAAATAAACATGTGAAATAAAGTTAAGATAATTTTCTTCCTCTAAATCATTTTGAAAGAAAAGTAAAAGTTAAAACTGAAAGATAACTAGTTTGTAAAAATTTTACATAATAATGCCTCATTCTGGTTTCTGCAAATATTGTTTGGAACACAGTGCTAGGAAATTGTTGGCACTTGATTTTTAATGTCATCACTTTTTCCATCCAACTTCTGAAGAATACAACCTCTGCTGATCACCACACAGAGAAAAATGGTACCCAGTGGGCTAAGTCACAACTAGATGCAACAAGCAACAAAATCAATACCTTATTACTTAGATGGTGGAAAGTAACTTTTCCTCTGAAATATCAAACTCTAATTAATACACTAAGTCTAAAATTGTATTTCCAAATGTGCTTCAGTTTTGTGAGGTCTTTCTTTAACCCTGGTAGATAAGTCTATTTATCTTCTTGCTCCATTGGCACCCATGAGTTTCTTCCAATGTCACACTCTGGTCACAGTCTTATTGGCAGGGTACTGTGACCTTAAGACCCAGTTCTGGGCACCCTGACCTTAGTGACCTGAACTCTTGGTGAAGGGACTGTTGACCTTTGCATTCCAATCTTTCAGGAAAGTTATAGGTCTCTGCACATTTAAATTCTGACACCTGTCAATTTACAACTACCAGTTACTCAGAACTCCAGGTGAGGCAGTATTCTTGTTCTGTTAAAAACACTCCAGCTCCATCAATTTCAAACAGCTATGTTGGTATGAATGCAACTTCTGACTTTTCAAAATTTTCTATTTACAGAAATTTCTGTCCTTAAATTCAAGGACTTAGTTAAAGGGGTAAGCAAACCCAGCAGGAAGTCCCCTTTGATGTGCAAGAGCTCAGATATGCAAAAGTCTTGATCAGCAAATGCTTGAAAAGTGCTTACTCTCCTCCCCTTTGGGATTGGCCATTAACTTACTTCTGGGCATTCTCAAGTAAAGCTGTTTTTCTGGTTCCTTCAACTTTAGAGTCAATAAGTGACTTCCTCAGCAAGTGTTAACACTTTCCCCCAAAATTTGCACAGTGAATTCACTTAGCATTGTCACATTAGCATTTGTAAGGGACATCCATGTACTTATACTCATGGAGTTCCTGCATGCTGCAGTCTTTCGTATTTGTTCTCCTGCCTTCAAATCTCTTCTTCCTGCAAAAGATGCTATTACTCAACTACAGCCAAAAATCTTTTACACTTCATTGTTTTCTGAGCATTGAGCTCTTTTGCAGGGGTCTACATTCCTCTTGGGGATGCTGCCTGCTGTTCCTGTGCCATCATTATCTCTCAGCATCATTGTTTTCTCACCTCCTTCAGCATACTTCAATGCTGTTTATCTGCTCTTGCTGTCATTATTTCTGTTTTAAGTACTTTTTCCTTCATTCTATGTGGTTCATTTTCATTAGAAGCTTTAGATTTTTAAGCCTCCTTACACCAGAAATTCCGTGTGGTTTACCTACCTTTGACTCCTCCTGTTTCTATTCACTATATCCTCAGTATGGAAATATGACATTTTACCCTATTATTTTTAAGCTATTCCTCAATAATAATGAAAATGTTAATAGCTGCCATTTTATAAGTCATCACTTTCTTTCATACATCATATTTCACCCCAGCAACAACATCTAAATTATTTTTATTGCCACTGAACATTCCTTCCTGTGGAAAGGAATCCATCCCACCACTGAAGGTCCTAGAGACCCTGCTTCTCTTCTTAATGTAAGCCTGCTATAAGTAGACGGTGGCATGGTGGTGGACACCTGTGATTCCAAGTACTTGGAAGGCTGAGGATTGTAAGATGTGAGGTCAGTCTGGGCAACTTAGCTGGATCTGGTCTCAAAATAAAATTTTTAAGGGCTGGGGATGTAGCTCAGTTGGTAGAGTGCTTGCCTGGCAAACCCAAGGCCCTGGGTTCAATCCCCAGTACCACAAAAATAAATAAATAAATAAATAAATAAAACAAAAGGGGTGGGAATATAACTCAGTGGTAGAGTGTTTGCCTAACATTTGTGAGGCCCTGGGTACAGTTCTCAGTATATTAAAAAAGAAGAAAAAGAAAAACAAAATGCTCAGGACTGTATTTTTGGAAAGTGTTAGTTAGCTTCTGAAGACAAAATCCTTTATTCTGAAAGAATACTATACTACACTATACTAAAGCTATGAGAAGGAACAAAAACACAGAGAGGACTGACCATGATTTTAAAATAGGATGGAGAAGATGAAACAGAAACACATATTAGGAAATAGAATGGGAAGCAGGAGACGCCATCATAATCAACACTCATCAGTTTTGCCTTGGTTAGGGACAGTGTTTCCATTACCACAAAAATGAGATCACTGGTTTGCATTTAGGCCAGTGTGAAACGAGGTGTCAGGAGGAAGGGGATCCAGGTTTAAAAACACTAGAAGAGGAGTTGCTTATGTAATTCTGTAAAAAGAAGCATAATGTGGATGTGTTTCTACACCAGTAATGGAGATATTACCCCTTCTTACTTATGAAAAAGATGGGTTGCCTTAAAGCTATTTATAACCATGCAGTTTGAAGCTCATGCTGTTTTAATTATGAGGAAAAAATTGCTTAGTGTTTTGCATTTTGTTGGGGATTATTAAAAGAACCTGGAAATGATGAACTTGAAACATTCCAGCATGGCTTTACCATCCACTTCTCATGAGATGCAGGTGTCTTTGGCAATCCGGGCCATGGAAGACTTGATTGTAGAAAACTGACAACTGTCTCCTTTTACTCTAGTGCCCCTGAATAGTTCCATTTAGTGATCCAAGCTAAATAGGTGACAAAAAGAGGGAATCGTGTCTTAAATTCAAGTTCATCCACCTAGTATTGGTTTAAAATAATGTAGAAAATAGTATAAAATAGCTACATAGAATTCCTTCAAAGACCAAAATTACGTACAAAGACTTAAAATTCAATAATATTCAATAAGTGATATAAAACAAATGTTCAAAAGAGTAGTGTGTTCTGTTGCTGAATGTCCAGCAGACTGCTTGAGAGCAGATACCTGTTCCATGACTCACTCAAGGTGTGATCTTGGAACTGGATAGAAACTCTGGTCTCTCTCTCTCTTTTTTTTTATCTATAAAAGAGGGATAAGCATGAGCTCTACCATGTGGCACTGAGAATTAAATATGTCATTGTGCACAAAGCACTTGGAACAGTGTCTATGCACAGGAAGTCCTCGCTAAATGCCAAGATTTACTTCTTTTGTTTTTGAGTCTGTAAATCTCTTTTAAGACCATAAAGGTTTATAAAAGGGATCATTTGAATGTATAATTGTTTTTAAGATGATTAAAATAATAAGATGAACAGATTAATGTGTTTACTAACTGTACAATGGTACCCGATAGAATATCTATCTATCTATCTATCTATCTATCTATCTATCTATCTATCAATCAATCAATCTATCTATCTATCAAATCAGTTATATATCTATGCATGCTATGGTCTGAATGTTTCCCCCAAAATTCATATATTACAATGTAATCCTCAATGCAATAGTATTAAGAGGTGTGCCTATAGCAGGTAATTACATCTTGAGAGCAGACTCCTCATTAATAAGACTAGTTCCCTCATATAAGAAGTCCTAGAGGATTGGGGATATAACTCAGTTGGTAGAGTGCTTGCCTAGCATGCACAAGGCCCTGGGTTCAATTCCCAGCACCACAAAAAAAAAAAAAAAAAAAAAAAAAGAGGTCCTATAGAGCTTATTGCCCTTTCTACCAGAGGACACTAGGATGCACCATCTATGAAACAAAGGGTAAGCCCTCACCAGAAGGAAAATCTGCTTGATTTTGGATGTCCTTGATGTTGGACATCCCAGTAACCAGAACTGTGAACAATAGATTTCTGTTGTTTACATGTTACCAGGTAAAATATAGAAAGAGAAATATTTAGTCCCATTTAAGAGAGTTCAATTGTCTTCTACATTTATTTAAACATTGAGTGCATGCATACACACATTCTTCATTCACTTGTCCTACCCCAATCCAAATTGCAATATGCGTGGGAGGGAAGGAGGGTGCTGACCATGGTATCATTAGCATTTAAAGTGCACACACATCCTAAAGTATTTATCAACACATCATCCTCTCCATCAGCCATAGTTTTCTTGCAACTACTGAATCAGAAAAATTGGCTATGGCCAGGAACCTCCACTTTAAATCACTCCCTCAGATACACTCATGCACACTAAAACTCATGAATAAATGCCCTGGACTATCCAGTAAGATTTAATACTGAGTAACCCAAGTTTTATTATGTTCTGCTTTGTAACATCTATTTGGTACTTACATAAGTGGGCTCCAAATTCTAATTCTTTGCATTATACTAATTTTTTTTTTCCTTTTTATAAAGTGGGCTCTTTTGATGGTAAATGGAATGCAAGTGTCAAAACAAGCAATAAAACATGCTTATGGGCTTAATCCCTTAAGAAACTTCCTCCACCCATGTCACTGGGGTTTCTGTAATAATATTGATCCAATGGCATGTTCATTTTCCAAGTAAAGGCCAAAAAAAAAAAAAAAAAATTTCTTGCTATCTCACAGAAGTGGATCCCTGTGCTGAGTTTAATTTTTGTGACTACATGATTTTGTGTCTGGGTCAGCTCCTCTTGAAACATTTCCAAGATGAATATTTGCCTGCAAGGTCTTCCTCTGACATGTTGTCCAGCTTGAACCTCCGCACTCTGAAACAGGGCCCTTTCACAAAAGCCTTCAACTTCAGAAAAAACTGCCTTTTCTGTGTCTCATGAATATGGTCGAACTGCTTCAAGCTCTCCTCTCTGACCTTTGTCCTATTTAGTGGAGTTCAATTGTCTCGCACATTTATTTAAGCTAATGATAGAAGCATTAAGCAAAAGTTGAAAAAGAGGACAAATGGATTCATCATGAAAATGCAGTGTGCCATAAAAAAGTCCATACACCAAGATGCTATTCACAGTGGGTAGTAAATTTATGAAACTCATTGCCTCAAGATATTATATAGGCTATTATATATAAATAGGTTCAAGGAGGACTATAGCAGGCTATTAAACAAAATTGGGATGCCAGGGGTGGAAGTGGTAGGCTCATCCCTTACCTTGGAGAACATGGTGGAGGTGAGCAGAACATTTCTTCGTGTGCCTCAGTCAGAGAGGTGCTCAACTGGGGTGTATTAGCTTCCTGTGGTTGCTGTAACAAATCACCACCTATATGGTGGCTTGAAGCAACAGAAATTTATTCTCTCACAGTTCTAGAAGTCAGGAGTCTGAAATCACAGCGTTGACAGGACACACTCCCTCCTGAGAGCTATAGGGGCTGTAGGGAAGAATCTGTTCCTTGGCTTGTCCAGCTTCTGGTGTCTGCACTGATGTTGGAGTCTCTGCCTCTGAGCTCACATCATTTTCTCCTCTCTGTGAGGTCAAAAGATTGTATTTAGTGTCTACTTGAATAATTCAAGGTAAGCTCCTCTAAGATCCTTAACATAATCAAATCTTTTGCCATATTTACTGTTTTTCCAAATATAGTCAAATTTACTATTTTTCCATATAAAGTCAAATTCACAGGTTCCCAGGGATCAGGACCTGGTGCATATCATTTGAGGGCCACCATTAAACTCATAACAGGAGCAATTATTGTTCTAGCATTTGGTTCCTCCTACTTCTTTATAGCTAGAGGACTACTTGAGTCTAAACCTTTAATTCCTATCATAGTACTACCAACTCCAACTTTCTGTCAATAATAACTCTATTCCTTATATTTGTAAAGAACACAGTTCTGCAGGATGTAGCAAGAGAAGCCAAGTGTGTTGGACAGCCATTAGCTTTAAAACAACATATAATAGGACTTCTCAGAGGCTTACTCTGCTAATCATCTTTGTGATGGTCCCAGGAAATAATATATATATTTTCACTTTATATACTCTTTATATTATGAATATTCTAGCTAGTATTCCCTAGCATACATTGTGGGAAATTATACTCTAAAACAGGTACCTATAAGAAAAACATCAAAGACCTTTGTGTTTTTCCTTTGGGGACCAAACATAAACCTATGACCCTCCTTGTTGCATTTACATGTTCTAATTTCCTCACAATCATTTGAATTAATAGAACGAGGAGCAAAGTTTTCTTTGACTTTAACAAGTTCTCTCTGGATTTCAGCAGATTTCCTTTCTTTTGAGTTTTACATGAAAACCAGTAGCATTCCCTAGGGTCATCTAGCTTCTATAATCTAAACATACACAGAGCCCAAGGAAGGCTGTATCAGGCGGCTGCAATTTTGCTGGCTCACTCTGGGTAGGCAGTCAGTGCTGTCTGCAAGAAACTCAGCTTGACTCTCTCAAGTCAGGCTGCCAACTTTACATCTTTCAGAGACTGAGCAGATCTAAAAAGAATGTTCTACCTGCTCCCTTAATATCTTTTATGTTTTACTTTGGAAGTAAGGTAAGAAAATAGGAACATTATTTTATCATACTAGATTGATATATTTTTAAGTCTTTGAATGCACTTTTATTTACAAAAGTTCTTTATAAATGCTTTTGTATTTTCTTCATCTGGTTATTCAATAAGTAGGTAATATGCCAATTCCTGTGGTCAGTTTGGGAGGGGAAGAGACAAATGAATCTTGATGAAATTCTGTTTAAAAGTATTTTCAGTTCAATGGAGGACAGACAGCACAAAGAAATATACATGTTGTGAAAAACTTGAATAACAGAGTAAAGAATTTATTATAGCTGTTGAAAAGAGAGGAGAGAAAGATGAACTCTGCTTAAAGTTTAATAAAAGTAACATTTACACTGGACTTTGAAGAATAAATACAAGTTCATTAACTATGGCAAAGTATAAAAATAACATATAGAAAAAAAAAAAAACAGTATGTGTAGAAGACAGAGTCATCCACAGGTGTGATGTATGTGTGCAATCAGTGGCCAGAGGACTTTAAAGAGGTTGTCTAGTCTCTTATTGGGAAGAATTCTGATTTCCCTCACAAGAAGCTTAGATGTTATTTTGCAGAAAATTGGGAGCCTTTTGAGGGTTTTACACAAAGGAGTGACGTGATGAGATTTGATTTTAGAAGGACAATCCTGGAAGTCAGTATACATTGAAGATTTCCATTAAAGGTAAAAACCTATTGGATGACTAGGCAGGGAAACTTAATAATTTGTTTAAAAGGGGAAGAAGACTTAAATTAAGGTATTGGCATAAGAAATAGAAATAACAGAGTTTGTTGAATGACTGATAGTTGAGTGAAGGAGGGAAAGTTTAATGATGATTGTGGGGCTTCTGTCTTAGCTGGGTGGATAACGAAGAGAGTAAGGACAGACAAGGACAGCAACTGCTTTGGGAATGGGTAGAGAAGTGTTAAATTCTGAATAGAGAAGTAAATGATCTAGTTTTGGGTGGCAGAGACTATGGTGTCTTAGTTTGCTTTCCATTGATGTAGTTAAATACCACAGGTTGTGTAAATTACAAAGAATTGAGGCTTATTTATCTCATTGTCCTAGAAGCTAGGAAGTCCAAGAGCACTGCGCTGGCATCAGGGGAGGGTCTTCTTACTGCATGATAACAAGGTGAAGGGCATCGCATGGTGAGACAGAGCAAGCTAGCCAGAGAGAACTTGCTTTTATAATGAAGCCACTGGCATGATAACATTAATCCATTCATAAACACACAGGCAACAGCACTCCTTTCTTGAGAGCAGAAGGATTTTGTTCTAACATTTGAACTTTGGGGAGACACATGCAAACTACATAGTCAATGGGTTCTCCGTCAGCTTCCATTTCCCTTCCTTTTATCATCCCTTGATGTCCTACACTGTACTATCATGCAGCACTACGAAGATATATACTTCCCAGACTCCCTTGCAGGTTCTCATCACTTGTGTGCCCCTGAAGCGGCCATCCTGAGATGGAGTCCATCCTCCTGTTGCTTCAGTTGTTTCCAATATAGAGCTTCCAAAGTCTACTCTGGCTTTTTGGTGTTGGAAGGCAAGATGGGGAGCATTCATTTCGCTGGCAAATGTTGTGGAAGGGCTGGGATAATAGTTCTGGAGCTGGCGGCCCCTGCTTCTCCAATTCTCTCAGCATGACAGAAGCAGTGTCTTCCATGGGTGAAGTTATTCCTCAGAACTGTGTTTAGGATCCCTTCCTCTTATGAGTACACAAATCTTTTTTTTGGGGGGGGGGATGGGCACGAATACCAGGGATTGAACTCAGGAACACTCAGTCACTGAGCCACATCCCCAGCCCTATTTTGTATTTTATTTAGAGGTAGGGTCTCACTGAGTTGCTTATTGCTTCACTTTTTTTTGCTGAGGTTGTCTTTGAACTTGTGATCCTCCTGCCTCAACCTCCCAAGCTGCTGGTATTGTGGGTGTGAGTCACCGCCCCCAGCCACAAATCTTAAAACATCTGTATCTCCTTTTTTTTTTTTTTACTGAGTAAGCATGGCTTCAATTATCTACATCAGATCCCTGGTCATTTTACCTTCAAATAGAAAAATATTTTATAAGGAATTATTTAAATATTTCTGTTCTCTTTATAAAATCATTAATAATGTTTGACATTATGTATGTTTGATTGCCACTGACAATATACCAATCCTCTCAATTCTGAGATTATGAAGGACACGACCTTGTCTTAAAAACCTTTGAGTACTCAGTGCATATAATAGTGGTTTGTACTTGGAATTGTCCAATAAATTTGTTAGGTTTCATTGAATTAATTGAAGTGCCTGAACAATTTGTGCTCTTCATAATAGTGGCAGATAATACAATTGGCAATCTCCCTAACTCTGATAGTTGTTTTATATGATAAATTGCCTATATTGTTAGTATCTAAAATGCTTTGATCTTAAATTTCTTCGGAATTCTCAAATGCACACCATCTGGCTTCAATGACTCATGGAAATTTAATGTCTTGAGTTGTATTCGCCACCTGTTGTTTCCTTTTTTGTATTTATGCTGGTGAATCATGTTTGCTTTCAATGAAAAGTAATTCTTTAGTAAAAATTCCACATTTATCCTGTCAGTGATGATCACTGATTGAGTGATACAGAGAAATATTCCAACCTTCGCTGATCCTTAAATGATACTGTTCTCCCTGGTGATTGTGTGAATGCATTTTGATTTCTTCACTCACAACCTGTCTGGGTCACTTTCAACCCTTACTTTATTCTTGTAAGAGTGTAGTTTTTCTGCTATGGATTTTACCTGAATTTGGTTGTTATAGTCCCTCTTGCCTTTCAGCAGTATTTATATCTACTGTCTTATGCCAATGTTGTTATCTCCTCCATATGTTGTATATCTTATTATGAACACTTGTGATTTTAATACTCTCCGTGGCATGGTGTTCTCAAAAGGTTTCCTAGACATTTCTGTGCAACAGAACAATTGGAAGACATACGAGATAGGGATGTAGATGCTTCTTCTTTTACTGATCAGGATGCTTTTTGTGGTAAGCAATAGTAGCCCAGTTCAAACCTGATAAAAGATAAAGCAGGTATATTGATTCACAGAACTGAGAAGCACTGAGACAGGAAGGCTTCAGGTGTAGGTAAAATGGAGTTCCTGTTCTATTTCTTTGTGAATTTCTTGAGTTACCTCTGTGTGTATTGCTTTATCCTTAGGCTGGTTTCTTTGTTAGTTGCAAGGCAGCTGTTAACAATATCTGACTTATGATTACCCATTGCACAAAATTACCAAGCTTTGCTCTGATCGAACCACCCTCTGATCAGAGGTATTAGTACATTCCTGGAACAACTTCATGAGCTGTACTTCATGAGTATTGCACACAAGGGAGATTTGAACGGTGTTGGGAAGGAAACCATGATATCTCTTCATCTTTATGACCCAGTTTTGCTGTGGTTTGCCCTGGACTCCACAGGGCCAATTTGGCACATTTTCCACTATCCTTAAGGTCAGAATAACTCCAAATATATATAGCTGCATCATTTTTAGTACTATATTTTCCTATTAACAATGACAATATTGGGTCATATTTTATCTTTTCTATACCTTTTTTATTGATGCTCACCAGATACTACAAGAATTTCTGCATTGTAAGAATCCAATAAATGTTGACTATTTGTCACTGTTTATGTGGTTTTGGAATAATGCAATTTATAAAAACATTTTATATAGCTCTGATATGGTTTGCATATGGTTGGTTCCAGAACTCATGCTGAAATTTAATCTCCATTGTGAAGTGTTATAAGTGTGGAAAATTAATCTGACTATGGCATTTAGAGGTGAGGTCTTTGGAAAGTGATTAGGACAAGATAAAGTCATTATCTAATGATTGAATCCTGGTGACTTTATAAGAAGAGGGAGAAGGACTAGACCCAAGTACAAATGATCCTTGTCTCTGCCATGTGATGCCCTGTACTGCCTCAGAACTCTACCAGCAAGAAGGTCATCACCAAATGAGAACCTAGACCTCTTCCCTCCAGAAATGCATGAGATAATATAAACCACTTTAAAAATATAAGTTAACTAGTCATAGTTATTTCATTATGGTAACAAAAATGGATTAATACTAGCACCGACTTAGGCTACACTTCTTATTTCATATTAATGCAAAACTAGAAAATCAGTGAATCAGAAAACACATTAAGTCCTCCTGTGTATCAAGCATTGGATGGAACTTGAATAGAGGAAGTAGCAAAGAGGATAATACATACCTTTCTGCACTAAAATATTTCAAAGCCAATGTAAATGTGTGATGCCCCTTCTCCTGCTACTTCCAGAATTCTTCTTGCTCTTATTGGTGCTTTTCCCAGGTTGTCAGGGGATCAGCTCTGTCTCTCCACATCTGTAGCATTCTGTTCCTGTAGCTTGAGAGCACTAAGGTGGCTCCTTCATCTGTTCATCTAAACATCATTGAATGCCTCTGAGGATCCCATGAAGAATGAAAAATAGCTATTTGTTTTGAGTCTTGGCAGTCTAGTAGAAGCTTGCATTCAAATAGTAAAATGGTGGTTGTCAGGATAGAGATAAGCATCAGATCCAATAGAAGAACCCAGAACATAGGCATCAAGGAAAGTTTTCCAGTATCAGTGATGCCTCTGAACCTCTGAAAAATGGGTAAAAGTCAGCCAGGTGAAAGAGCATTGGATGAGAAGGAAAAGTACGGGTAGGAGCTTCCCAGCACTTTTGGAAAAGTGTAAGTACATTTCCATGGTCAGATCACTTAGTGCATATGAATAAATTGCTGAAACATCTTGTTTTTTCTTTTTTAATCCAGGTAGTATGGCTAAAGTTTTGGGTGGGTCTTAAATCACTGGTTGATACCAATGGAAATAATTTTCCTCATAAATACATGTGAAAACTACAGCCAGGAAGAGCCTGGGAGTTCTTTTATTTTGGGTCAGGAGGAAGAACAATTCTGTCTCCAGAGGCAGGCCTACATGAGGAGAGGTGGGTTAAGGCAACTCCTTGCCTGGAGTGACTTGAGAGGATCTCTCTACAAAGCATCTTCCCAGTGGGGTCTCAATCCCTTTTTGCCTGGCCACAAATTCTCAACAGCTAATCACTAACTACCAAGGTCAATAAAAGTGGGGCATCTTTTCAATGGAAAGTCTCTGTGATGAGGCAGCCCTGCCTGAAGGACTCGTTAGCCTAGATTAGCTCATTATCTTTGAGTTGAACTTCAGAAGAATTTCCTGTTCAGTGGACAAAAGAGGATGAGATCACAGAGTGCATAGCTGGGTTGGTAAAGCAGGGAAAGAGGCAGTCAGGCCCCTGGGGGGGACACTGATTCAGATGGTGTCAGTTCTGCTATCTGTTGTTGGTTGGAGCCTAAGGTCCTGACTTGTCTTCTTCCACTTCCAGTTTTGCCCTTTTATGGTAGGCCAAATAACATCTTCCACCACCCAAAGGCATCCACATCCTAATTCCTAAAGCCTGTGAATGTATTATCTTGTGTGGCAAAAGGGACTTTACAGATGGGATTTAAACTGAGGATGTTGAGATGGGAAGATTATCCTGGATTCTCTGAATGAACCCAAACTAATCACAAAGGTCCTTATCTGTGAAAGAGGACATAGGAAGTGTGATAACAGAAACAAATTTGTGATACAACCATAGTTCAAGGAACATGGGCAGCCTCTAGAGGCAGGCAAGCCTCCCTTAGAACATCTAGAAAGTGTGCAACATTGTTAACACCTGATTTTAACCCCATAAAATCCATTTTGGATTTTTTACCTCCATAACTATCAGATAATAAATTTATATTATTATAAATCACTAAATTTTGGTAACTTGTCACAGCAGTGTTATGATTCTAATATGTCTCCCAAACCTTATGTATTAAAAACCTAATCCCCCAAACCATGTGTTAATGGTATTTAATTGTGAAAACTTAGGGAGATGTTTGGGTCATCAGGGTAGACCCAACCTGGTGAATGGGTTAATCCATTTGTGGGTTAATGGATTCATAGGTTATTAAGGGAGTGGTTTTGCTATAAAAGTGATGGAATGCTTGTTTTTTCTCCACATGTTGTGATGCTGCCCTTACCAGATCCTGGAACCTCAGAAACCTTAGAAGATTTTCTAACCTCCAGAGCCATAAGCTAAATAAAACTCTATTCTTTGTAATTTACCCAGTCTGTTTTCACAGATCACAGTGAAAGAAAATGGACTAAGACAAGTAGCCATAGAAAATTCTCATACTTCTCTTTACTGGATACTTGTAACCTATGTGGTCACCCTTCTTCCACCCACCATCATTCTCTCCCACCAAGTCAGTTTGGGCCTCTGACTTGGTGGGCTTTGGTGATAATGTCTCAGGTCAAAACTCTAGGGGAGCCAGAGGTAGAGTACAAGCCACATCTCAGGGGAAACTGAGAGGAAAATAAGAGGAGAGTTTACAATAGCCAAGTCTGAGGGGCACCACCACTGAAGTGTGAGATTACAGAGCAGGGTTTAAAGAGAAGCATGAACCAGGAGGAACTAGGATGGGGCATGAGGCACGGAAGGCCAAGAACAACATTAGGTCTCACCAAAAGTCATGTATTTTGTTGGTTCCACATACTGTTACACAGTGACTTAGGTGTAAGTTGTAATGATCCTGGATACCATGGTCAAAACATCTTCAGACGAATGTTTTCAATAAGCAGAAAATGCATGGACCTAGAAGCAGGAGTTTAAAAAACAATTATATTTAAATAAATGTGTGTGTATGCGTATATATATATATATATATATATATATATATGCGCATACAAAATGTGTGTGTATGCGTATATATATATATATATACGCATACACACACATTTAGTCTGAACAGTTGATGGAGGTTTAGACTGAACAGTTGATGGAGGTTATACCCAAGAAGGACCATCAAAATTTCTTACACATTTTATTTCTCCTTTGAAAGTGACATAGAACCATACCCTATGAAGGATTAGCTAAAATAACTTGAATGATGCCCATAAGGACTGTATTAAGAGGGTTTTCTTCGCTTAACACTATATATTTTTATTTTTAAAAATTCCTGAAAAATGTGTAATCATAGTCTTTAAAGAACATTTGTCTTCATGAAGTCTGTACTACCACTTAAGATGCAGTTTGGGAAAGCATTATTATCATATTTTTCAGGACACTGTGTAGCCCAGAGAGGTGAAGTGACTTGCCTGAAGACAAAAACTTACAGGAGGAGAAGCTTAAATTGTCACAGATATTATTACCTCATTAAATTCTCACAGCATGAGATAAAGCAAGTAAGTGGTGAGTGTGTGTGTGTGTGTGTGTGTGTGTGTCTGTTCTTTTCCTTTTAATATTCAGGAAACTAAAGTCAAATTGGTAAAGCCATTTGACCAATTTAGCAAAATGCAGCACCATGGGCAAGTTTATGACCCACTGCCTTTTTCATTCATAAGTACCTGAAACATCAGAGCTTCCCTACCCTTTAGAGGTAGGGTTTGTTAGTCATCAGATTTCCTTTTTGGAATTAAATCCTAATAGAATGACTGACGGGATCCAACTGGGGAACTCCACAGCTTTTGCTCGGATGAGAGACCCACATAATCACCAAGGAGACAGATAGTGGGACATGCCTGGAAGAACCTTCCCCTGGGTCCACTCTGGTGTCCCTTCCTCCCGCTGATTTGAGTGTTTGCTGAGGGGTAGTAACTCCATTTGGAGAACCTTCAAGACAGTCAGGTGAGGAGGAGGCAGGTCTGAACGAGGCCTGAGGTGGACAGCTGGCCCAAGGCTTTATGTCAGAAACAGAGATTCCATTATTCCATAGGAGGTCATTCCCAGGGCCAACATAAATCACATGAGAAAAGGATATCTGTTCAGGGAATCATTTCTCCCTCCAGACAGCCCTCTGTATATCCATGAGAGGAAGTGGACATGCACTGTCTGCCTCCACACCAGCAGTTTCCAAAGTGTGTTCCTTGGAACACTCCTGCTGCCGAAGGATTTTCATCGGAAAGGAAATCCTATGGTAAAATAAATTTAAAACTGCTTCCACTATTATCTTGCCATAGAGATTCCCAGACGACATCAACAAACTAAAGGTGTCCCTTGTTTAGATGAAATTTCCCTCCCCTCAAATTTGGTATCATTGTGGAAACCTGCCTTTCTTCTCCCATATAACACAAAATATAAATGTAAGATATTGTACTCTGGTTCATCATTGGTGATTTTCCCCCCTAAATTGTTATTTTTTTTTTCTTTTTAGGAGGATTTCAGAAGATGCTAGAGCAAACAGGGAGGGGGAAGCAGTGAGATTTTTGCCTTCTGTTGCTGCTTAGGAGTGAAAATCAGAAAACATATTCAGGTCTTAACATTGTGAATCTCTGAAGTGTATTGTAGTTACAACTGAACGTTTACTAAGTGATGCAAAATAAAACCAAAATAATCAAAACACCTTAAGTCATCTAAGAGAGTGAGAAAGAGGGATTGTTTTATGAAAATTACTTGAGCGGTGTCTAATACTTTATGAAATTCAATCAGCTTGTAGGAGAATTCATGTTTTCTTAAATCTTAGGTGGAGTTTATTTTAACCCCATATATTAAGTTGTATGTAGAATTTAGAGAGACAACCAGTATTTTTCAATAGCTAAAATAAGAGAAGACCTCTGAAAGATGAATGATATAAAAACCATGAGAATATAGATAGTTTATTTTCTCACAACCTAGATACATTAAGTTACTTTCAAAAACTGGTCTCATGAGAGAGGTAAAAATGTATTTACTTAACTGCTATATATAGGATAACATGGAAAATATATTTCTAGGGTTACTGAGCTGCCTGCCAAAGATTATCTTCATATGTCTACTAAAATTAATCAAATTAGCTAGTTTAAAAGATAACGTAGTTTACAATAGCAAGTAATTCAGTAAGATTTTACTGCCAACTTATATAATTTTGTGTAATGATCTTCCCATCTCATTTTGCAGGGTGGTAGGAGTAAAGGAAGAAAAGAATGTGGAAAAAAACCTTGTGTTTTACTGTTTTTGAAATATTAACAATCTTGTTCACTGAATATTTTAACACTCTTTCTGAATTATTCTGTTACAACCAATCCTTTATAAAAATATACCATGAAATCATCAATATTTATCTTGTATTGTGTAGAAGTAGTAAAGTCCCTTAAGACACAGACCCAGAAAATTTGAGGGAAATATCTTTTTTCAGGTCTAATCATAGAGAAATAATTGAGAACATATTAATCTGAGTTGTTACTTTGAACTTCAACCCTCTCAACTGCTCGCAGATTGAAATGAGAACCCCTTGTCTTGGTGGTAAGATCCTCCCCATTCTGCTTCCTCCCTGCTTCTAGGTTTAGATCTCATAGCTATGAAGCATCTCCTCCTAACCCTGACCACAGGAACATGCCTGGGACATCCTCATCCCTCTCTAATTCACCTCTGTGTGCACCTCTCTCATCTAAATTCACCTAAGTATCTGAAATCTACTGCTATCATTAGGGGTTTCAATACTGGCCCCAAGTCACTTAGCAAAGAATAGAACACCACCATTTAAAACCAGACACTTGGATTCTAGAGTCTTAACCACTCCTCTGAATTTATAAAATGTTGAAAGAGTTTTGCTTGTAATCTTGACTGTGGGTGAGGTATTTGATCTCTCTAATCATCAGTTTCCTCTTCTGTAAAATGGGAATCATAAAAGATCTTCTCTCAGAGATTCCTGGAAAAATTAAATAAGATAATTCCTGTAAAGAACTTGGTTCAGTAACTCATCTATAATGAGGACCCAAGAAATGCTAGATGCTATATTTACATCTTTATACTGTAAAACAAATGTGTGTGTGTGTGTGTGCATACACGTGTGTATGTGTGAACATGTATATATTTCCCCCAACTGGATTTTTTGAATTCTGAGGATGGAAAAGAAGTCTAACTCATTTTTGTCAACTCTTCCTAGCCAATCAAGAACAGTTCTTGAACTTGATAGGTGTTAAATAAATATTTTTGATTGATCAACAGTTATTTGTCTTCTATGTGGTAAAATTTCTGGTGGCTTATTCAGAACACTACCATTAAAGACTTAAGCAATATAATAACTGCACAACCTGTTACAGAATGGGCACTTACCAACTTTAAACATTTTAAGTGATGCTTTGGTATAGCTAACATTCAGTAAATATCATTAAGTATATCTTTCTTTGACAAATTATGTACTTTAATAGCATTTATGTTTTCAACTTCCATCTTTTCTTTCACGCCATACAAAATGTTTTGTGAATATTTTATCTTGGGCTAGTATGGTGAATTAATTTAGTATTCATATCTATAGATATCAAGTGTGTTTTTCTAGGTGTTCCACTATCATTTAGCTTTAACTAATGGACAGTTAAAGTCTTGCTGATTTTCCCCCAAAGACCTATAGCCCTCTATAAGAATTCTTGAATAATTGGACTTTAAGTGGAAGTTAAAAGGTTGAATATTTCAAGAAATATACAGAAATACTTTTACTGCTTCAAAGCTGACATTTGTATAACCTCTAAGATATCAAATTTTAAAATTCTACTTTCAAAAAACAAAAGGTAAATAACAAATGAAAAAGAATGACTTGGGTTTCTGTTACTAGATATTTTGCACAAAAGTCCTACTTTCTGAAAGTACCCATCACCATCATGGTAGATCCAACATTGAAACAACAACACAACAACACCTGGAACCTAAAAATTACTATCAGAATAAATAAAATGTAACTTTAAGACTTTGTAAGGAGACTTATTTTTAGGACATTCTCATTCCACAGTCAACTGTTACTTTATCCTCTAAAGCTGTCTCTTTCTTTAGATCAGTATATACATGTTAACATTGAGTAATTGTCTAAGAATTGGCAGACGATCAATGGTAAAATATAGTCTTTCACACGTTCAATTCTTTTAGAACCTAAGTCCTGTTTTTCTGCTGTGGTGACTGACTTTGGGTAGGAAGGGATTGGAACATTTCCCTACAATTAACCCTTTTCCATTTTGGGAGTAATTTTAGTAGAAAGAGAATGAATGGTCATGGGTGTAAGTAATAAGAAGACAGGAGAACATTTCCAACTAATATCTCCCTATTCACAAGAATTATCTGTTTCTTTGCTTACTTTTAAGAGGAATGGCTCTCCATGCATTAAGAGCCAAATATCAGTAACTTCAGATTTTTTCATCTCTTATGTCATCTTTTCTAGTACCCACAGCAACCCTGTGAAGTTTAGTAAGTTGTTATTATTTTACACATGAGAAAACTAAAAGTAAAAGAAGTTAATTAACTTGTGAAGATGACACATGATTAAATATAAGAATCATGACTTTAATAGAGATCTTTGACTTTAAGAGTTATGCACTTACTTCTCTGCATATTGCCTGAGCTATTCCAAAGAAAGTGGACGGTAAAAGCATTGGCAAGTTAATGCATACATCCTTAATGGTATTAATAATTGTAATTGTGCTACATGATAATAATGGCATAACAGACAAGCAGTGCACATAAATGGCTGAAATTAGCATGACTTTTAAACATAGCCATACTTAGTGTTTCTGGCTTCTGGGAGGAAGAGAAAAAAGAACAAGGCAGAGGAAGGAGTTGCCAAGATTTCTTTCTGGATCTGTCATTCACAGTCTAGTTTTGGAAAACTGAAACTACAAAATTTCATTTTCCCACCTTCCCATAAAGCCTATTGACAATAAAATCTATGCAATACAAGAGTTGGATAGATTTGAATCAAATCAACTGTTCTCTTAGGGCAGATTACTTTAATCAGAGAGCAACTGTCTGCCCCCATTACTCATATATTAACGAGGGACCCTTCCTCTAGTATTTCAGTGATGTTTTTCCTCTAAATCCTTAGAGAAAAAGGTGATGTCTAAAATCTGTGGTGAATAACCTACCAGAGTTGTTACTAAGTGTCTTAGTTCACTTTCAATTGCTATAGAATACTACAGACTGGGTAATTTCTAAAGAAGAGAAGTTTACTTGGCTCACAATTCTGAAGGATGGGAAGCAAGGGGCATGCCCAGTGTTTGTCAAGGACCTGTAGGTTGTGTTATCCATGGTGGAAAAGTAGAAGGCAAATTAGCATGCAGAGACGAATCATGACCTTACTTTATAACATAACTACCCTCTCAACTAATCCACTCCCTGGAGGATTACATTAACCCATTGGTAAGGGCACCACTTCCTTAATCCAAAGACCTCCCGCTAGGCCTCACCTCCCAACACCGTGGCACTGGGACAACCACTCAAACCATAGCATGGGGTAGGATGGGAAAGAAGTTAGCTTTGGCACTCTTCCACCTCAATTTGTGTGCCTCTGTCCCCCTGAAAGGTCTTCATGCTCTTCCTTTTCCAGCTCTCTTAGTGAGAACTACAGTCTTCTTCCTGTTCTAAACCCTGCTCTGAAACAGCCTCAGATTCTTCTGATTGCCAAAATACTTTAACATCAAAGAAAACTCCCAATCCCTTAATATAGACCGAGATTCAGCAAACTTTTTTGGTAAAGGGCCAGATAGTAAATATTTTCGGCTTTGCAGGCCAGATGGTCTCTGCTGCAACTACTCAACTATGCAAGTTGTAGTGTGAAAGCAGCTACAGGCAATAAATAACCAAATGAGCATGGCTGGGTTTCAATAAAACTTTATTTACAAAAACAGATGGCAGGCTGGATTTAACCCAGAGGTCATAGATTTTTGACCGCTGTCAAAGATCATTTTCCTCATTATCCTGTATTCTATCTAGTGTCAAAAAAGAGGGGAAAGGTAAAAATTGATATCGGTCCTCATTCAGTCATTCAGTAATGAGTTATCAGAGCAACCACTATGTGCCAAAACCTGTGGTTCATGCTGAAGATTTAGTGGTGATTAATTCAGGCTTGAATTCCAAATTCATACTGCTCCCCCTTCTCCCAACAGCAGGAGGGCAGGCTTACATTGGCAAAGGATGGCAGTATTCCAAATTAGTAATTAAGGTTTTTTGCCACCAAATTTGTGCTCTGCCAACAAATCCCTTGGTAAACTTACAAACTAGGGAAGTTTATTTATCTACCTTCTCTTCTGAATATTGTCTTGTGCCTTATCTCTCATCCCTTGGAAAGTCATGACCTTCATTCTCTTTGCGGATAGTCTGTTCTCCCTTCTCTATATCCCATACTCTTCCTCTTCCATACCTTTCCTCCCATTCCACCTCTAAAATATCTCCTTGCTGTCTTCGCCACCAGCACCTTGAAGACTTGAACTTCACAAATTAAATGTATTGACATGATTGTATGAGTGATACAGATTTCCTTGTATAAAATGCAGGCTTGTGAAAGCAAATCCCACTGTGGCTGGTAGTGAGGTAAGTGTAGTCATCTGTGCCTCTCTGTGCTTTGCCTAAGCTGTTAAGGATCAAACCCCTCTTCTCCAGGATCAGAAGAAGTTGAGCTGAATCTGCAATAAAGAGATCACCCCCACCCACAGTTAGTTTTCTCAATTTGCTAAGAAGAAAGAAAAGAAAGCAGGGGTGCTTGAAGACACAGGCAGTTAGAAGTCCACCTTGCTGTGCCAACTCAAATAGAAGCTGTACAACAGATTAATTTAAGCAAGTGCAACCCATTCTGGGGAGTACCTACTAATATTGAAAAATGGATTTAAATGCTTAAATATTTCAAAATAAATAATTTGCATGTCTCTATTTTATTTTCATTTCTTCTGAATTTCTAAGGATGGTTTTTTCTTGGAGATCAAGGGAGTCAACTCAGACTCAGTAGTATATTCAGTGCTCTTTAGGTTATTGACTAGGATGGCTGGGCATTTTAAATGAGAAATAAAAGACTTGAGTGAAAACTTGTAACTAGAAAAACAGGCTTATGATCATGAAAAAGGGAGATGAGATGCTTACTAGTCTGATGAGAGAAGTCCACTGTTGCAGTATAAGAGGGGAAGGTAATGGTGTATATAAAACAAGAAAAGAAGCCTGTAAAATTCAGTCAGCTTCTATATGCTTGTTTCATACAAAAAAAAAAAAAAAAACAATGAGGAAACTTGGACTAGCTCTGCACTCAACACACATAATGGATCTTGGCCTTCAGCCTACTCTGGTGCATTTATTTTCTCTTGGGAGTTGTTTTTATAGCCTAGGAAACTGGTCTAAAAGGAGTTGGGGTTACTTAAGAAGTGATGATTTACTATTTAGTCCTGGAAGGGTGTAATGGCTCTGAAGTCGAAACTGCACCTGGTTTACCCCAGTGGATTCATCTCTCTTGCATGATTAAGATGTTCATCAGAGGACAATGAAACAACTGGGTGAAATGTGATGTGAGCTGACACTGGGGTATTAGCATCCTGAGGTTGGACTCAGAGCAGTGTCAGTAAGATATGAACTTTATAAAGAGTGTAGTAGAAATTCATCAGGATCCTCTCTCCTAAGGTCTAAGGCTCTTATATTTGCTTTTTTCTATTATCTACCTCAGCTTTCCTCTCCCTGAACTAGTGGCTAGTGGTAAGAAACCACTTTTGTGCTGAGGATGTCCTTAGCTCTTTGATGAAACCGTCTTTATTTTATGATTGGACCTTCTTTATTTTTTCCTTAATTATTATTATTACTATTGCATTTAAATTTATTTTAATACATATTGATGAGGTGCTGTGATCAAAATACGTGTATACATTGTGTAATATTGGGACCTTCTCAGAAAATGCTTTCAGTGCTTAAAGTACATTCCATAAGATTAAAATACAAGCCCTAATATATTAAAACACAGTTTCAGATCATCAAAAATTTTGTAATATGTTAGCATATGTGTTTCTTTACAACATAATCAATAAGAAGATCTAGCAGTGTGTCTAATAACTAATATAATTTCAAAGTCTTGTTGAGTATAAGTAGCATTTTTTTTCTTTTATTAATGCATTGTAGTTATACATAATAGTTGGGTTCATTTAGACAAAATCATACAAGCATAGAATTTGATATAGTCCATTTCAAGTTCCCAGTGATAAAAAGTATTTTGAGGGTTTTGGTATAAAAAGGTCTGTAATTTCTACTGGAAATAAAATAATAGGTACTAGATTCAAAATGTAGCCAGTGGTTGTGAAAAAAAAATGTATTTTTTCACCTACTTTTGTTCCTTATTTAAGGCTGGAAAATTCTCAAACCATTCCATAGGCTCTTAGAAAAATGCTCAGTCATTCTTGATGTAAATTTTGTCTGACAAACCAGATATCAAAATCTAAAGAATATCTAGGGGCCGAATATATTCATTTATCAAAAGAGCCATCATGTAAAAGAATCAGACTATGGATGGAAATCAATGGAGAATCATTTCTACTATAGTGAACATGCTAAAGAAAGTGTGAAAATGAAAATTTGACTAAATTGAAGCAACCATGTCTATGGACAGACAATATGGTGCTGTGCTTTAGGACAAGCATTAGTATCCTTTCAATAATATACTGTATTACCAATAACATATACTATGTGCTTATGATATGACAATACACTTTCTAAATTCTTTTAAGGATTATTCCATTTAATTTTCACAATGACCTTAATATAGATTAATTTTATTATTCTTGTTTTATAGATGAGTAAACTGAGGTGAGATAATTAAACTAATTACCCACAAAACATGAGAGTTAAGATTTGAAATCAGGTATATGGACTTGAAGCATCTATAATCCTAACCAGTAGCTATAATACATACTTTGAATGTATCAATATAATAATCCAACTTTTCTCAAACTTAGAGATAATATATGAAGCTCTTATAGAGGGAAAGTTGTGTGCAGATCCTCCTTTTGAGAAAGAATTACTTTATAATCTGAAGTCACTTTCCATAAAAAAAGCTGTTATGGACTGAATGTTTGTGTCTCCTACAGATTCACATGTTGAAGCCTTATCTACAGGGTGGCTATACTTAGAGATGATACTTCTTAGGAAGTAATTAAAGTTAAATAAATCATAAAGGTGGAGCCTGAATCCTCTTGGTTTATTGTTCTTATAAGAAGAGACAACAGACAATTCTGTTTCTGTCTCTGTCTTTCTCTCTTCCCTTGGCCCTCTCCTTTTGCACACATCGAGGATACACTGTCTGAGGACACAGAGAGAAGGCAGCCATCTCTAAATTTGGAGAAGCTTAAATGGCCAGAATGCTTATCCTGGATTTCTAGCCTCCAAAACTGAGAGAAAATAAATTTCTGTTATTTCATCCACACCACTTAGGCTATTTTGTTATGGCAGCCCAAACTGTCTGAGAAAGAAAATTTAAGATGTAATTCCATCCTTCAAACCAAGTTATGTATTTATAACCAGAAAAAAAGTTGATTTTTAAAGATAGTTACTAGAATGAAAATCTGCAGTTGAAATCTTTTCTCAGGCTTACATCCTACCTCAGGATCAAAAGTACATCCTTGAACCCCAGTGTTTGTGAATCTTCCATAGAAGAAAACCTGAGCTAACTATTAGTGGAAATCTGAACAATGAAAGCTTCGTATTATATGCCTACATTCAAAAATTAATTTAGCCAAATGTCTGTAAGTAGAGATCCAAATATTCGCAATATTTGAAGAAGTGCACACTTAGACTACTCCCATCATTTCTTATTCTTTAAGGTAGGAACTCTTTTTAACAGCAGCAAAAATAAAGAGTTCTTCAGAAGAATGAGATGTCACATTTAGTAAAAATACAGATAAACTCAGTGTATCTCTTAGACAAAATTTTAAAGTGTAAATTTCTCTTTTAGTTTAAATAGCTAGATTAATCCATAGTCACTGTGTAGTCCACTAAAGTATTCAATTTGTCTTCAAATGGTGTAGGTGTTAGTACTGTGATTGTAACAAGAAGCTGTTAAAAAAATCGGAGGAGCTAATCCACATGAACCTTTGAAAACTGTCAAGTTCTATTGATGTGTCAAGTCCATCATTATTATTGAGTTGTTTACTTTAAATGACCAATACTGCATTTTGAATTTAAATCCTGTGATTCTTTATTGAAAGGAAGTAATAGCCATGTAAGTTTTGAAGACAGATTCAACACTTCCTGAATGACCATAACTTGTATTTTTAACAGCAATGGAACACATTATTAAATATCATTTTGTCACAGAATAGCTGTAATAAATACAAATTTTATTTAAGGTCAATAGAATATTATAAACCAGATTGATAAAGGATCTGCTCCATGAGCAAAGTGGTGATTATAGAATTCATAATTATTTAACATGGCAGATTTCTATGGAAATGAAATATTTAATTTAAATTCTTTGCTTATGGCAAGTACCTGCCACATATAAGGCATTATGCTGACTTCTGAGGCATAAAGAGAAAGTGGGTATGTTATGTTTGGATATAGTTATGTTGGATATAGTTATGTTGGATATAGTGGTGGAAGCTCGGACCTCAGTGTGGTAGTATTGAGAGGTGATAGAACCTTTAAAAGATGAGGCCTAATTCGAGGTAATTAGATTATGAGGGCATTGCCCTTCGAAGGGATTAATATTGGTTTCACAGAGTGAGTTATTTCCAGACAGTGAGTCATTATAAAAAGAGCAAGCCTAACCCCTTAATGTCTCTGGCTTCATGTCTGGTCACGTGATCTCTTCTGCATACAATCCTGTCATTGTGATTGTGAAGCTCTCACCAGAGGCCGAGGTGGGATCTCCCAATCCCAAACTTACATCCTCCAAAAGTATAAGCTAAGTAAGCTAAATAAGTCTCTGTTCTTTATAAAGTACCTGACCTCAGGTATATTGTTATAGTGACAAAAAGTAGACCCAACATTGGTTTTGTTTGATGTGATGATATTTGGTGGTAGCAGAGGACAGGGTATGATTGTAGGGAATTTTATATAAAAGCTGTTGAGTGATTAATCCTCAGAATGAGATAAAAGGAATGAATTTGAACGGTGAGACAGGGAGTTTTGTAAAAAAAAAAAAAATCGTGGAATATTATTGTTATATGCCTACTTTAAGAGCATTGATTTTAGATTATCAGTCATAGGTCAACTCTTCAAATGTATAGTTCATGCAGCTATGATGTTTGCTATTTGATTCTTTTTTTTTAATTGTAAACAAATGGGGTACAACTTGTTTCTCAAAACACTTTGTATTAATAATGAGCCACAAATAACATAAACAACTTAAATAAACTTTTTTTTGCATTTCTTAGTTTGGAGTCTTGGGAATACATTAAATCTGGCTCTTGTGAAACCAGTTCACTTTTTATTCAAAAGTGGCAGGATATTCCTCTTAATTCCTCTTAATGAAAAAGAAAACTTTGAAAACTATTTTTGCTTAGATGGGCATAATTTCTATATTGTCATCTTTACTTTGCATTTAGATTTCCTTCTTTGTTTTCAGTTTCTAATCATCAGTGGGGTGTATTAGACCCTGCAAAGCTTTCGAAGTTCTAACCAATGACTGCATACTCTAACATAACTTTCCAGCTTAGGGAGCAAGCATGTTTGGAAAGGCTGTTTCCTCCACTGTTGCCATAGTTTTCAACACTGCATTTGGTATTCTATTAAAATGTATCACATCAGATCTAAGAGGACAAATATATTCTCCAAATTTGGGAGAAAAAAAAACCAACAAACTCATATGATGTGTTGATTTCAAAATACCTAACATAGTACACCATACACATAATAAAAATTATCAAATTTGGTAAAAGAAGGAGTTAATTATGTAGGATTTGTATGCCAGAGAGGAGAGAAAGAAAAAGAAGCTTTCCCCCCCATATCTGTCAATTGAAAATATGCAGTGTTGCAGCTGAAACATGAATATTTTAAAGTAACAGCAAATGCCTGTAATTCTTCTTGGCCAGCGGTTCCAGGCATGTCCTTTACTGGCAATGAACCACACGCAGGGAGAGTCTATCTCATGGTGCCAAGGAGTTAATTATGCTTTCCTTAGACTCTCAGGACTGGAGTGTCTTTATGACACTTGTTTCTCCTCTTTTGCATAAAGCAGTACACATTTGATTCTCATCTCCCCATCAAATTTTTTCATTTTAACCAGTTGCAATTTTAGTTTTTCTCTTTGTGTTCATGAGTAATGTTGGAAAAACTGAGTCAAAAAATAAAGACACTCTACCTTACATTTTCAGACTCTTCCTAGGGTTTGTAATGTGAATACAGTCCTAAACCCAGAGGGACTATTCTCAGCAGTGTAATGGAGTTCGGCACCATGCTTTCCAAACTATCTTTACTTTGTACAGTTTATACATTAAAGAAAATAAATGCAATTGAAAATGCCTAATGGAACTGTCTGGCACATACTACTGGAGGGTACTTAAATATAGTCTGATAAAAAATTAAAACCAATTTATCAAAAAGGCAAAACATTTGGTAATTTGGAACACTCTTAATGTCCATTTAAAGTGCAATAGTCAGTAATTTATTCCATTTTGGAGATTTCAAGTTATCAGCATTTAGTACAATTTATAGCTCATTCTTAATTTTGCTATTATTTACTTTAGCAAATAAGGGAGGCTTACTCTGCAAAAAACAAAGTGCTGATTCTCATCTTGTGGAGAACCTCGGTGTAACAGATTCAGTGTGGAAAACAAATGACAGCTTTCTACTACCAAACTAGAGTTTTAAACTTACTTTATTGTTAGCTTTTAGTATCCTGAAGAACCAACCAGGGTGTTTGTCAAAATGCAAATTCCTGGCTTCCAACCCCAGGGATTCTGATCAGAAGGTTTGGAAGGGGGCCAGGTAATCTGCACTGATTTTTAATAATCACACTTATGTGATTCTTTTTCTAGTATACATTTTGAGAAATACTGATTGTGATATAAAAATCCATACTCTTTGTACACAGTCATTTTATGTGTGAACTATTGACTAATAGGTTTAGAAATGCTAAAATTAATCAAGTTGTTGCTTATATTCAACTTTGGAAATTTATAAGATGGTTTTGAAAATTCACCTTGGAAAACTGTTCCATTTTGTAAAAGCATTACAAGTTGTGTCTTCAAGACCAAACCAAATTTACCAGATCAATAATTCATTTAATAGGCTATGGCATACACTTAAAGCCTTAAGTGTTTGTGTAAGGTATATTTCCCTCTCTTAACATGATACTGAGAAATGAATAATCATGTTTCAAATAGTGAAACAGATCATCAGAAAAATAAGTTCGACAAATAGCTAATGTTCGTATACACTGGAAAGGACAGGATCTTTAGGGAAAGAAATACTCTGTTGTGTTCTATATACTTCCTTATGAATATGGCTTGAGGGAACATATCCAATACTCAATCTCATTCCAGGCATGTGCTGCAATAACGTTTCTGATGGAGCAGAAACATATCCTACTAAGAATAGCTTGGCTTCAGAATTAAACGTATTCTAAATAATGTCATTTTAAAGATAACCCCACCATAGTGAAGATGGTGCCATTGTCAAAGAACTTTTGCGAAGTGAACATACTTTCCTCTTATCGTGGGTAACTATCAAACTGGAAATGTTTCCCCAAACAGAAAATTTGATTACAGGGGAATGCTGGATAGCAACCAGGAGATATATTTTTAGATTTGTAATGATAATTTAAGTTGAAATAACAAGACTACTCCATGCTCCTCATCTTATGATGGGTTTATTTCTTTGGATAAATCCACTGTAAACTGAAGTAAAAAAAAAATGTATTAGATACACCTAAGCCTTCAAACATCATAGCTTAACAACACTATAGATTGTCAGCGGTTCACCCTGATAATCTTGGGGCTGACTAGGAACTGTGGCTCTCTAGTACTTCCTGACATCATGAGAGGAATTTGTACTGCATATCACTAGCTTGGGAAAAGATCAAGATTCAAAATTTGAGGTATGTTTTCTACTGAATACGCACCTCTTTCACACTGTAGGAAAGTTAAAAAAAAAAAAAAAAAAAAAAAAGTCAAATCTTCTTAAGTCAGGGACTGTCTTTTTTCCACCATGCAAGAAAGACTCAATTTTATTGTAAGCCGAAATGGAAATATCATGAATCCTCAAGCACATGACAATGTATATAGGCCAGTTAAAGGTGAGCAAACAAATTCTAGGTTCTAGGAAGGGAAAGGCAGAAGAGGACATGAATCCACACACATCAAGGTATTAAGCTTCTCAGCAAATTTTGCCTCTAGCTCTTGGCAGATGTTGGCAAAGGAAGACAGTTTTTGGGTGTTGAGTGACAAGTTGGAGGAAAAGAGAAAGTGACAAATAATTACTAAGGAATTTGGGGCCCAGGGCATTCTTGTTCCCTACAGATGATACTGTGACAGGGACCTTAACAGATTCATTTTTTTCTGATATGCCATCTGTGTTTTAAAAGCCCATAACAGAGAACAAGAAAATCCAGTCAGGACCGAACTCTACATCCATTATCTAGGCAAAAGGCCACAGCATCAAATCTATCGGTACTGTTTATGTTTGCCAAATGAACCATTTCAAATATTAAAATGACATCAATACAGGTTTCTGGAGAAGTTCACTGACATTAACAGCGTTGCCAAAAACGAAACACAAACTTCTGAACATTTGTCATATTTAGAAAGCTCCATTTTTTCAGTTCTTTTCCACAGAGCTAGAGGAAGGAAACATAAATTGCGGTGGTAGTAGGGGAAGGAAACGAACACTTAACAAAGGCTTATCATGGGCTTCACCTTGTACTATGTACTCTGTATATTTTCTCCTTTGGTAAATTTATGATATATGTGAAGTGTGCTAAAGATGCAAAAATAGCATTGTGAGGTTTACAGACATTTCAGGGTTTAACAATGGCCATGCCACCTCAAGTTACTCTACACATTCTACTTAATAATTTTTGAAATTAAAAGTCATTTTCAAATCAATCAACACTGAGAAAGTGTTCAAATAGATACGTACTCACATATACACCTCTCCACATTTTCATTTATATGCCTTCCTGGAGACTTATACAACTCTATTTACAAGCTTGGAAAAACCAAAGTGATTTATTGGGATTTTCTCTAACGGTCAGCATGACAAGTTTGTAAGGAAGGTCAGGGCAAATTATACAACCAACGCAGTATAGGTTATTCAGGATACTTATAAACCACAGGTTGGTGAGAGGCAGGCTTCAATTCCCATTCTGCCAGCATTCCCTGCAGGAGGTGGCCAGTGCCTGGTAGTGGAGCTTCTGCCTCCTAACTCAGCTTCTTAAAATGTACGCAGAGACCAGCCCTTCCATGGCTGTCATAGCCTAGGTTTCCTGAATGCTGAGTCTTGAACAAACATATTTGAGTAGCATATTTGGGCATGTGATTTCATGGGGGTAGGAACAAGGGACAGGCAGATATATGGGGAGAGGGAAAATGACCCAGGATGAATTATCCTCTTGGTTATTAAACAGTGTAAAATAACTATATGACACATATTTCAGGATCATCAGTTCAAAGAAGAGGAAACATTTACCAATTGGTTTCTGTCTCCTAGTGGCCAAGAAATGTCCCAGGAGGCATTACTTTACCATACAGTTCCTATCACTTTTCTTCAGTTTGTGTCAAAGAAGTCCTGAAATAGAAACAAAAGGCTCATATCCCGTTCCTGAGGGGAGGCACTGTTAGGCTGTCTCTATAGGAAACTGATATTGAAGTCCATGACTAGGATAATAAGTGAAGTTTTGGTAAATTTATGAAGCAAAAAGGTAGAATATTAAATATATTGGACTCAATCACTAATAGGTTAGGTGCCAGCTGTTGTAGTCCAGCTCCTAGAGAACTTGGGAACCCACAAGAGGTTACAACATCTCCTGCTAGGTGTTAAGAAACCACCCCTCCTGTAAGAAACTGAGTTTGCAATGCAGCTGGAGTGAATCCCAGTATAGCTTACCTATTGCCAGTAATGAAGAAAGGGCACTTGGGATCACATATGGAATTCCTGGTTGATATTCCATAGTCAGACTTGAATATTTAGCATATAAATTCTTATAAAAAAGTGACAAGCAATTTTTTTTTCTAATTAGATATTTTCAGGAACAGTTTAGGAATAAAAATGGAGCTCATTTACCTGATAGATATTATATTAAACCTAATTCTTATATTTTATGCTTATGGATTGTAAAGGAAAGCTTAAATAAATAGAAGATTCTCCATGTCTTGCTTTACAGATAAGGAGTGTGGGTCAGCAGTTGTTAGACTGATCCATTCTCTTACATATTATAGGGTCATTAACTGCCCTGCATCTTTGTTATCAAAATTTAAAGGATCAAGTTGATGATGAGTATTTTCTGTTTAAGAAGTCTTTTTTGTTGTTGTTGTTCTTAAAAAGGATAATCTTTTCCTGATTAATAATTCCTTCAATGATATTTAGTTCTCCCTAGACTACAACTCTACAGCTGATTAACTGATTCATCATAAGTCTCAGCAACATTTGATGCTTGTAGCTTAAGGTTTTTTTTGTTGTTGTTGTTGTTGTTGTTTGTTTGTTTCTGTTGCTGTTTTCCAAGACCAATACCTACATTTTCCATTCTTACATTTCCTATCACTCCACTTAAAGCACTTTCTGTTTTTTTTTTTTTTCTGTAATATAACATCACCCCAATGTATCTTTATTCAAAATATCTTTGTTTAAAATGTCTTGTTGCCAAGTTCTCTTCATTTTCACTTTACAATTCTTTGGATAACTGATAGCTCTACTTAACTAGTCACTTCCAAATTCCACTTATTTTAATCGGCATATATATAAGGTGATAGAATCCAAACATTTATTTAATAGAGATATCTATTGAATGTCACTTATGGTAGTAACAAAAAGGAAGCATCCATTCATCTATTTCTTCTTAGAACAAATATTAGTTGAATCATAATATGCTAGAATGCTGTTCTCTCTGCTATGGGATAGTATAAAATGTAACAGAGACCTGGGCCCCTAGAGCATGCAAACTAATGTTGTTAACTCCATTTTGTCAAGTAGTGATGGTGTGGGAAATAACCAGTGGGAAAGCAAGTGGGGAAAGAAAAATAAGTAGAAGTCTCTGAACAGATGTTCAACACAGCAGGAGATAGCATCCGAGACCTGGGATCCAACTTGTAAAAAGAAAAGTGCAGAGTAGCTTGCATTTTGAAAAGAACCCCAGACGAGAAAAGATTATACTGTGTGGCAAAGACACTACAGGGAGACCTAAATGAGATCATGAGTGCTTTCCTTGTGGAACCACAGAGAAGAATTTGGGGTTAGGAAGCCCATTAGCAGATGACATGCCCGGGAGCGATATTTAGCCACTGCCTGAGCATTTGTGGTGAGCTTTGCTCATGTAGGTAGTTCATTAAGCTCTGAATGTCCAACTCATGCTTTTTATTTAGCATCTTTTGTCCAGAAAATGATTTACTCGGTAGTCTCATTGTTATCCTATGTTTTAGAAAAATAGTTATTTATTAGGTTATGGTAATTATATAAAAACATAAAATTAACAACCCACAAGAATCATTTTTAGGATTTCTTCACTTTTAATTAAATCTAACATCAATGTTATAAAACCCACAAGAATAAAATGAGATTTATTTTGCTGGTAAAAGAGATTTTCAAATGCTTTCAAGTCCCCTGGAGACTGAAGTTCAATAAGAACTGAAGTCATGTCACACTGCATACTCTGGGCCATCAGGAGAATCTGTGAGTGTTCCCTACTAGTGAAGAAAAGTCATGGAAGAAACACATACCTACTCTGCAGCAAGAGCCCTATTAGGCTGCTGTTCAGAATTCAATCCTTCGCAGCTGTACAGAAGTGCAATTCTAGGTCATTAGACAAGTTGAATTCCATAAGGTATTTTGCAACAATCAAATCACATGCGAGATGAGTCAAAAGTCAGGAGGTTGATGCTCTCTAGGTTAAGAATGTGACAAAAGTAAGATCTGAATGAAAGTAAATTGGGAGTCTGTCATTCCGACCCTTGGAGGAGATATTTCAGAGGACAAGCCAAGACAGGCTTTCTATGTTGGACCTGATTAGTCAAATTGTTTCTAGGTTAAAAAAATAAAATAAAAAGGAAACTCTTTGGTTAAGGTCATGGTACCTATCAGAACTGTTATCAGATCTAGAGATATTACTGGATGGCCTACTGCTCTAAGCTTTTTCTTGACCCACTTATTTGTGAGGATCTGCATTCTCTTTGTGTATTTTGTTTCTAGAGGTTTTCTCTCTCTGATTTTTGTTGACTTATTCATTTGTCTTCTCCTTTTGAATGTGAGCTGGCTAAGACAAAGGACTTTGTGCATGTCACCAAGTATCTCCGATCTGTGGGCAGTGACTGATACATTGCTGCTCTCAAGTATTAAAACAATGAATAAGTAAAATGAACATTTTGCAAAAGCAACCTTGCCACATCATTATTGTTGGATAGTGTGTACAAGTGGCTGGAAATGCAAGATGATATTGTCAATAAAGTTCAGATATTTCAGCCAACAGTATGGCAGCCAAAGTACTCTGATAACAGTTCTTGCTGTATATTGTGGGTCCACACAGTGAGTTTTAACTCACTTTATTTATATAAAAGTATAATATTAAAAGTAATATTAATGTAATTATTAAGTATAATATTAAATGTAATATTTTGAATCATGGGCTCTAAAAAATAAAGCCTTAATCTATTAGTACTTTTGGCTATTGTCTTTTTTCTCCCCAAAGAGAATTCAATTAGGGTGAGGGTCAGATGGTTCCACTGTATTTGACAGAGCATGTTTGAATTCCACAACCAATTATTTAGAAACAATAACTTGAGCTCTCCTTTCTCCCTCCTATAGTTACTAAGGTATTGTGATAAAAAGCTTGGATATTTCTATATTACACATTTTTAAAATGTGGTCAACTTTAAGGGGTTATTAGGATTTTAGAAATATTTAGCACCCA